>NW_024429188.1:39725500-40001650 GCF_017639785.1 Mesocricetus auratus | reverse complement strand
CAGAACACTCGGATCCTTCTGCAGTAAAGCTTTAATGCATCTTGAGAGATAGATGATCAGCTTCTTAGAGGGAGACCCCAAGCTAAGAAACCCAGCCCCTTATATAAGCCTAGGAGCTCCGAGTGAGATGTGTAGAGCCGGGATTGGTGGTTTGCACATCACCCCAGATGACGTCACGGGAGAGGCACAGTTTAAACGGTTAACTCCAACTGACAGCGACAGTTAACTCCAACTGACAGCGACAGTTAACTCCAACTGACAGCGACAGTTAACTCCAACTGACAGCGACAGTTAACTCCAACTGACAGCGACAGTTAACTCCAACTGACAGTGGATGTCAGCGCCATCTTCTAACGGCAATAGCGATAGCGAGGGCGGCTCCTCACATCTCCCCCTATTCATTTATTTTTGAAGCAATAGGACACCCACAACTTTGGAGTGGAGATAGAGGTCAAATCCCCATGTGCAAATTCGGAACATGTACAAAGCTCCTCTCCAGGGTCTTATCCCCAGAGGAAGTCCTGACCAGTCCGATGTCTTTTTTCTGGGGGAAGGAGATCATGACATAGAACCTTCATGCAAGATGACTTATCTCCCAGGAGAAAGTCGTTATACCGCAGACCTCTCCTGTGCAGTGCTTAGCCTTGCAACTCCTTGGGCTGCTGAAGCCTACCCACTCTATCCCGTGCAATGAGACTAGCCTCGTGGGGTGCAAGAGCTGGGAGGCCAGCGACCTATTGCTTTAACATGGTTAACCAAATGTCAGGGGATGCTCCGTGTTCTAAGGCAGCAAGTGCTTGTGCCACCACCACTTTCTCCTTTTGTTTGGGCTCTGAGCGTACACACCATCCAAAGCATCAACACTATTCCACAGCAGAGAACTAGGCTAAATGATCCTACCCCCACCCATTCCTTAAAATAAGAAAATGCAGATGAAATCCAGGGGGAGAGGTCTTCCATCAGAGAAAGATCCAGATGCGTCGAATTCACTTGCAGGATCGCCATTCTCAACTCACGGAGTGTCTGCTCAAACTCAAAAGTCCAATTCTGTAATAAATGTTGAGACAGAGCTTTTGACAGGTTAGCTGCTCTTGTAAAATTCTCATATTGTACTAAGTGACACAAAGGCCAGGCAACTTTGTTCACATCCCAATTTGGCCATCTGCCACAATATATCCAATTGTTCCTGAACCAAATTAATCTGTTGGTTTACCAACATCAGGCCTCCTTGTATCTGAGAATTGGCAGTGGCCTGTTTATCTAGGACCATGGTCACAGTGGCCTATAGTTCATTAATGGTTTGAGTTGTCTGCACAGTGGCAGAAAGTGCAAGGGCCGAGGCGGTAACCGAAGCAGTAACCGCGGCGGTGGCTATCAGGCCCACAATAATAGCAGAGATCCCAAAAATCTCGCTTTTCCCTAAACAAACTCAAATTACTTGGCGCCTCAACAGGAGCTGGAATAAATCGAGGCATGCGCATTACCAAAGCAAAAGGGTGCTTAATAGCATCCCAGCATAATGCATAAAAACAATTCTAAGCAGAACAATTTATTTCTTTCTGATTCTTACCTAAGGTATCATTACTCACAACCCAAATAAAGGGCAGCTGAATAATTAGTTCTCTTAAAAGGGGTATACTTAACATTGGAGGAGGACCAATCAGATGATCCAGAGCTCTGTCCCTCACTCAGACTGTTGCCTAATGCCCCTTTCCAATCAAAAGTAATCTGTCCCTTCTCACTATCATAGGAGAAAGATCAGTACAGCTTCCATTAATTCAAAAGGATTAGCATTAGATCTTTCTGGATCCATATGAATAAAATTATCCTTTAATGAAGAAATCACAGTAAAGCACAAGCTTCCTACTAATGACAAGGTTCTCTCATCCTGAAAACTCTGTATCTGAGGATCTAAAGGCAAAAAGGCAAGCCCCAACTCTCTATTATTTGTGAAAAATCTAGGGAACACCTGGGCATTCTGCATCACTGGCATCGGTAGGGGGAAGGTAGACATGATGGCCCACCGTAACTCTCCCATCATACTAGGAACCATCATCCCGAGTAGGAGAGTCTTCATCACCCACTTGGCCTCCATCCTTCTTATTCTGGAGTTGTGAAGGAGCTCTTCGAGTGAGTCTTTCAGGGATCCACAGGGGGTTTTCTTCCTCCTGTGGAAAAACACACACAGCTCCCCTGGATCTTATAAGAATAGGATCCGGGCCTTTCCAGAGATCAGTCAAGACATCTTTCCATTTTACCATTTCTTTTGGCCTATCAGGCTCTAAACTGTGGCGATCAGCCGCAGTGTGGCCTTGGGCATCACAGTTCAAGAAATTAAGGGTAAAAAGTGCCATGGATACAGCAACTCTTGGTACCGAGGGTAGAACATCCTCAATACTCCCCTTTTGTTTAATCAGATATGATTTGAGTGTACGATGGGCACGTTCCACAATGCCCTGTCCTTGAGGGTTATAAGGTAGGCCAGTTAGATGGGTAACATCCATTTGCCGACAAAACTGTCGGAATTTTTGAGAGGTATATGCTGGTCCATTGTCTGTTTTTAAAATTCTGGGTTTTCCCCAAGCACTCCAGGCCTCAAGGCAATGTTGAATCACATATGAGGCCTTTTCCCCTGTTAGGGGTGTGGCAAACATTACGCCAGAACAGGTGTCAACAGAAACATGAACATATTGAAGCCTTCCAAAAGAGGGAATATGAGTAACATCCATCTGCCACATCTGCAATGGTCTAATGCCACGTGGGTTTATTCCCATGTGGGGAGTAGGTAAGAATTCGCAGCAATTCTGGCATTGAGTAACAATTTCCCTAGCCTCTTTCCTGGATAGAGCAAAACGACGGCGCAAGGTCTCAGCCGTCACATGAAAGCGCTTATGGAATTCTTTTGCTGCTTGTGCATGGGTAGACAAGGCAGCGGCCACCAGCTTTGTAGCCTTGTCCGCTAAGTCATTCCCTAAGGACATGGGACCTGGGAGTCCAGAATGTGCTCGGACATGGGTAATGAAAACAGGAAATCTCCTATTTAACAAGGCAGCTTGTATCTTCTGAAAGATGTTAGCAACTCTGCTGGAGGATCTTATTATTCCAGCTATCTCAAGGAGATTAACTGCATTAACCACATAAGAGGAATCTGATACAATATTGAGGGGTCCTGGAAAAGCCTCAAGAACCTCCAGTACTATCAGACATTCTACAACTTGAGGTGAAGTTTCATTATATTGTTTAGATATAACCCTATCCTTGACCACATAAGCTCCCATACCAGTTTTTGATCCATCAGTGTACACCACAGTCCCATCTGGGAGTGGGTCTTTAGCTGTCACTTGTGGAAACACTATAGCCTGGTTTAGGGCAAACTGTAAAATTGGATGCTTTGGAAAATGATTATCAATTTGTCCTGAAAAGGAAGTAACTAAAACTGCCCAATCACTAGATGTGGCTGCCAAGGTCTGAACTTGTGCAGCAGTATAAGGCACAATCAAGGAATCAGGATCCCTGCCAAAATGTGTAACAGCTGCTTTTATTCCGCGAAGCGCGAGCTGTGCAACAGCATCAGGGTACCAGTCAATAATCTTAGCAGGGGAAGCATTTGGATGAATCCAAAGTAATGGTCCATGTTGCCACAGGACTGCAGTTGGCAATTGAGCTGTCTTAAAAACACACAGATTAAAAGGTAGTGACTCCTCAATTCGTTGTAATTGTGCTTCCTGTAAGGCCTCTTCCACCATCTGTAAGGCTCGGTGGGCGGCAGGGGTAAATTTTCTGGGTGAGGAGATATGAGGCTCACCCTCCAGGAGATCGAAGAGGGGTTTTAGATCAGCAGATGGAATTTTTAAAAAGGGCCTCAACCAATTTATATCTCCCAGAAGTTTCTGAAAATCATTTAATGTTTGTAAGTGGTCTTTGCGAATTTCTATTTTCTGAGGAACTATATTTTTGGGAGTAATCTTTGAGCCCAAAAAGAGCCCTGTATCTGCAATTTGAACCTTTTCTGAGGCAATCTCTAATCCCCACTGTTTTAATTCAGCCACCAGCATGGGAAAAGCCTTTTGTAAAACATCTAACTCTTTGTGACAAATAAGAATATCGTCCATATAATGGATAACGATTAAAGATGTAAATTGCTTCCTAATTGGCTCCAAAGCCTCCTGCACATATAGCTGACATATTGTTGGGCTATTGGCCATGCCTTGCGGCAGTACCTTCCACTGAAATCTCTTGTCTGGTTCCATATGATTAAGAGAAGGGATAGTGAAGGCAAACCTTGGTCTATCCCGTGGGTAAAGTGGAATAGAGAAGAAACAATCCTTAATATCTATAATAATAAGCTTCCAATCTTGAGGAAGTGCAGAAAGCAAAGGAAGGCCTCTTTGAACAGGGCCAAAAAGATGCATCTGATTGTTAATGGCCCGCAGGTCGTGGAGTAATCTCCACTTCCCAGATTTCTTCTTAATAACAAAAATTGGTGTATTCCATGGGGAGGTAGAAGGCTCTAGATGCCCCAGCCGTTCCTGTTCTTGCACTAATCTTGTGACAGCCTCTAATTTTTCAGAGGATAGAGGCCATTGAGAGACCCATAACGGCTCCTCTGTTTTCCATGGTATGGGTCGTGAAGCCTCAACGGCCCCTAAATAAAACCCAGTCCTTTTCTACCCCGATTTCCGTGTTGTGTAATGGGTTTTATTCTGCCTTGTTCTTGCCTACCCAAGCCTCTACCATTTGTATACCCCATCTTTGCCATAATGGCTGATGCCTGGGGGAGTATTCATTAGTTAGGGTCATGCCCATGGCTTGTAACACATCTCGTCCCCATAAATTTACAGGGAGTGGCAACACATAGGGGGTAAAACATCCCTGTTTGCCTTCAGCATCCCGCCAGGTTAAGGCTGAGGCACTGATGGCAGGAGAGGACTGGTATCCAAGACCTTGTAGAGAATGAGATGAAACAACAGTGGGCCAAGACTTCGGCCACCAATGGAGTGAAATAATGCTTTTGTCTGCTCCCGAATCCATTATCCCTTCAAATTCTTTTCCATTAATTAACAATTTTATTGTAGGTCTCTCATTTAGGGGTATAGCCAGATAGGCTGAATCACTTCCAGAAGATCCCATAGCCCTTTTTTGTAAAGTGTAGGTTTCTCCATCCCCGAGGGAGGGCAGCAACACCAGTTGTGCAATTCTATCTCCCTGCTTTATAGAAAATACACCCCGAGGGCTAGAACAGAGAACTTGAATCTCCTCTTTATGATATGGGTCAACAATCCCAGGATATATAATGAGTCCCTGTAAAGTTAAGGAGCCACGGCCCAGAATAAGCCCAATGGTGGCAGGGGGCAAAGGTCAGGGGAATGGACTGGGACCGGTTGAACATTCATTTGGGGCATGAGTAAGAAGTCGGAGGCGGCACGCAAGTCCATTCCGGAGGTTCCTCGGAAACCTCTACTTCCTCTTGATTGCTTTTCTGAAATTGGTTCCCATATTTCTGAGGGCCCTGGGACCATGGGCCCCGTGACCCGTTTTTTGATTGGGGTACCTTGGATTCTTCAATAGGGGGCAGAAGCCTCCCTTTTACATCCCGGACTGACCTGCATTCGCTAGCCCTATGATAACCTTTACCACAACGATAGCAAAGCTTCGATTCTCTTGTTCTTTCAGGGGCTTGACAATCTTTCTTAAGGTGCCCCATTCTCCCACAATTAAAACAAGCTTTTCGATTAGATAAATCTCTATACCTGTGCGTTTGTAAAATGGCGGCAGCTAGTCCTGCATTGGTTAGGGGTCCCCCAGCTCCCTGCACACTCTGAGCCAATCTTGTAAACCTTTGCTTTTGCGAGGGCGATAGCCGCTCGACATTCCTGGGTTGCTTGTTCATAGACAAGTTGCTCAATCAGGGGCATAGCTTGTTCTGAATCACCAAAGATGCGACTGGCGGCCTCTGTCATTCTGGCCACAAAGTCTGAAAATGGCTCTTGGGGTCCTTGGACAATCTTTGTAAGGTGTCCACTGGACTCTCCCCTTTTTGTGAGGGCCTTCCATGCTTTAATAGCGGCGGCCGACACCTGACCATAGACGCCCCAGATGTAGTTGGTTTGATTAAGGGCATGTTGACCCTGACCTGTCAGCATTTCAAATGTCCACTGCCTCTGATTCTCATCTTCAGCCGTGGCATTAACTCTAGCTTGTGCCTGGGCTGCATCATACCAGAGAGCCTTCCATTCCATGTATTGTCCCATGTTGGGAAGCACTGCTTTCACTGTCGTTTGCCAGTCAGTGGGAGTCATGGCAAAATTAGCAAGCCTTTCCACCTGTAATGTGGTAAAGTTAGCATTGACCCCATAATTACGAACGGATTCGGCCAATTCTTTAATTTGATTGTAATCTACGGGGGTATGTACTCTTCCGCCTTCCACATTCTCGAATACTGGAAAAGCCATTTGTATTTTCTCCGTTCCTCTAAAGGTAAAAAGGAGTCAGTACCAGTATTCAGCCGAAGCTCATATGGCGGAGGCGCTGAGAAGCGTGAGCCCGCCGGATTTATAGGCGGTGGCCTCACATTCATTTTTGTTTTCAGTGGCCGGTGTCTATCAGGGTGATATCTTTTTCCTCATACCGTGCCACCTCCTCCTCTAGACCACCTTCTTCGCTAGAATCCAGAGTGTCAGAATCAGAATTATCTAGCTCCAAGGCTTCTAGCTCTACTGCAGGGTATAGACTAGATTCTGGCTTTTTCTTTTTCTTAGATTTGTTAAGGGGTGAATGATAACTCCCTTCTTTCTCTCCCCCTTTCTTAACTTCCTGGGGAGGGCCTTTTTTCTTAGACATGTCTTTTCTTTTGCGAGCTCCCATTCTCTCACTCCGTTCAGTTTCTGACATGCTATCCTGAACTTCCTCTAAGGTTCCCTGACTTTCTATTATAGCAGGGTGACAGGCCTCATCCTCCAAGCAGTTTTTAACTAGCTTCCAAATGGCTTTGGTACCTAAGCAGAGATCTCCTTCTGCATGCTTCCTGTCTAGTTCTTTACCTAGCTTGTTCCATGAGGCCACAGTGAGGGACCCGGAACAAGCATACCATGGTGCCACTCTATCTACCTCCTTCACAAAATTTTGAAGTGTTCGTGGTGCAATTTTAAGATCTCTTTGTTTTAGCACAGTCTGTAAGGCTGTAACCACTGACTGTGACGACCCCATCGCGCTGACAGCTTATCTAAAAAACGCGCTCAACTCCGTTACCAGACTGACAGCACCAGACTGACAGCACCAGACTGACAGCGCCAGATGGACAGCGCCAGATGGACAGCGCCAGACGGACAGCGCCAGACGGACAGCGCCGTTCTGTCAGCACCAGCCACGATGAAGGAGAAGGACAAACAGGACTAGCACCAAAGCCTCCACTGACCCGTCCCACGGTGATGACAAACTAAGGCCAAAGTCGAGAAAAGGGTTGTTCAGGATAAAGCATACCTCTCTGAACCTACGTCCCTGCAGTTCTGAATCCGCCCCGTCTTCCGAGGGGTCTCCCGCGGCGCCGGCGATGTTGAAGAGTTCCCGGGTTTCGGCACCAGATGTCCCGCGCTACCGTCTCGCCAGCAAGAACGACGCAGAACACTCGGATCCTTCTGCAGTAAAGCTTTAATGCATCTTGAGAGATAGATGATCAGCTTCTTAGAGGGAGACCCCAAGCTAAGAAACCCAGCCCCTTATATAAGCCTAGGAGCTCCGAGTGAGATGTGTAGAGCCGGGATTGGTGGTTTGCACATCACCCCAGATGACGTCACGGGAGAGGCACAGTTTAAACGGTTAACTCCAACTGACAGCGACAGTTAACTCCAACTGACAGCGACAGTTAACTCCAACTGACAGCGACAGTTAACTCCAACTGACAGCGACAGTTAACTCCAACTGACAGCGACAGTTAACTCCAACTGACAGTGGATGTCAGCGCCATCTTCTAACGGCAATAGCGATAGCGAGGGCGGCTCCTCACAGGGGAGAGAGAAGGGAAGGGGAATGTTGCAAGTAATATATTATAATCTCAAAAACAAAGAAATAATTAAATAATTAAGAGATACCTTGGCCGGGCGGTGGTGGCGCACGCCTTTAATCCCAGCACTCGGGAGGCAGAGGCAGACAGATCTCTGTGAGTTCCAGGCCGGTCTGGACCGACAGCCTCCAAAACAATACAGAGAAACCCTGTCTTGTAAACCCCCCCCAAAAAAGAGAGAGATACCTTGATGGAAGGAATTGAGAAAAGTGGTATTGTGAAGATCTCATGGTTATTTTGAAATTAATAACATAAGGACTGAAGAGATGGCTCAGGGGTTAAGAGCATATACTACTCTTGCAAAAGACCCAAGTTCAGTTCCCAGCACCATTATCAGGCAGCTCACAACTGCCTGGAACTTCCACTCCCGGGGAGTTGTTGTCCCATTTTGGACTCCTTGGGCACTGCACACACAGGCACATATTCCTTCTTCTGCCACAAATACACATAATCTAAAAATTTTAAGCTTAACAACACAGCTTTAATTTCCAAAGCCTTGTGTGGGGGTACACATGCACATTTGTGTTTGTGGGTGTGGAGCCTAGAGATCAATCATGGATTTTCCCCCCTTCGGGTATTGTCCACTTTGTTTATTGAGACAAGGTTTCTTTTTTTATATTAAAAATTTTATTTTTAAATTTAAATTCAAATTAGAAACAAGGTTTCTTCACATGTCAATCTCACGTCCCTCTCCTTTTCCCTCCCCCCTCCCCCCTCCCACCACCCACCCAATACCCCCTCCTTTCCCCAGGGAGGGTGAGTTCTTCCATGGGGGTGTCCATAGTCTGTCATTTCATCCAGGACAGGGCCTAGAACCTCCCCCAAGAGTCCAGGGTGAGAGTGCATCTCTCATTGTGGGCTGGGCACCCAATGTCCATTTGTATGCCAGGAATAAATAATGGTCAACTACCAAAGGCCCCATAGATTCCCTAGGCCTCCTCACTGACACCCCCATTCAGGGGGTCTTGATCAGTCCCATGCTGGATTCCCAGGCTGATGCCTGGGATTCAAGAGTTAACCTTTGTCAGGTCAGCTGTTTCTGGGAGTTAAACCAGCCCAGTCTTAATCCCTTTGGTCATCAGTCCTCCCTCTCTGTTACTGGATTTCTTGAGTTCAGCTCAGTGCTTAGCTGTGGGAGTCTGCCTCTGCCTCCATCAGCCACTGAATGAAGGTTCTGTTTCCCAGACTCTCTGGCCATGGGATTGTAGGGTGGCACTCCCCAGATCTATGTCTAAAATCCATATATGAGAGAGTACATGCCATGTTTCTCTTTTTGTGACTGGGTTACCTCACTCAGGATGGTTTCTTCTAGTGCCATCTATTTGCCTGCATATTTCAAGATTCCATTATTCTTTTTCTGCTGAATAGTACTCCATTGTGTAAATGTAACACATTTTCTCTATCCACTCTTCAGTTGAGGGGCATCTAGGTTGCTTCCAAGTTCTGGCTATTACAAATAATGCTGCTATGAACATAGTGGAACAGACATCCTTGTTGTATGAATGGGCATCTTTTGGATATATGCATAAGAATGGAGTTGCTGGGTCTTGTGGTAGGGAGACAAGGTTTTGTAGTAGCCTGGAGTTTACAGACTTGGCTAGTGAGTCTCAGTGATCTACCTGTCTCCACCTTAATTTTGAAAGCTTTGAATTCTCTCTTTGATATTATTTGACAGTTTGGGGATATGTATATAAGCCCATCTCTCAGATGAGGAAGTCAAGCTGTTGAGGAAATTGTCTTTGCTCTTACGTGGTAGACTTGAGAAATAAATGTAGAATTTGTTTGTTCAAGATAAGTTTTAGGGCGGGGGATGAAGTTTGATGGTAGAGTAATTACCTGCCACATTCGAAACCTTGGGTTCAATCTCCAGCTCCACAAAACAAACCAAGACAAAACAAAACAAAAGGCAAATCTTAAGTCCACAATTTGCTTTTTCTGTTTTGTTCTGATTGAGGGGGAAAACAACCTGAAGGAGGTTTTTTTATTATCCTTTTGTTTGTTTTTCATAGGAAAAATGTTGATGGAATCATACTATAGGAAAGAACAAAGGCAAAAGAAAGAACTGGAAGATGAGCCGGTTGATCCTGAGGCTAAATGAGGTGTTTTTACTCAAAAGTAGTTTTAACAGTGGTTGGGAAAGAAACATGCTGACAGCTGAGGGAAGACTTCTGGGTATAGTTTAAATGCTAATTGGCTCCTGGTCCCTGGTGGTACAAAGTTCAGTGTGACTTAGATTAACTGTGGCTGGGGGAAGGCATTATGCCTAGTTTTAGCAGTGACTGGTTACAATTTACAGGCCTGTGAACAGGAAGAAATGCTTAAAGCTTGAATAGTTTTGTTTGACACACTGCTTTCTCTCCAAGGAAAGACAAGTATGATTTTGTTTTATCAAGAGAAAACTGAGAGATTAGAAGGTTCTGGAATTTATCCTAAATCGTAGAGATGATAGTGTAGCAGAGTTGATTGACACTTTCTGACTATAATGCCATGGTACCTAGACCCAGGTGGGGATATGTGAATAGTTATGTCTCAGTCATTATAAATTATACATTTCTTTTGTATTCATTGATCCTAGAGCAGATCAACATTTTTGGTTATTGATTTAAATAAGCATTTATTGATTCTGGAGTAGCAGCTCAGAGATTTTGACTTAGTTGATGTATGGTATGACTTGTTATTGGGGATTTTTAAAAAAGTGTTCCTGATGTACAATAAGATGATAGCTCCTGTGTTAGAAAACTCTCTGTTTCTTGCTGCATTATCTTGCCCTTGCCCACTTTCAGGGCATTTTGAGAACATGAGGCCAGAAAGAAATCAACTCATTTGTCTGTTCAGCATAACATCAGGCCAGGGAGTAACCTGGCAAACTAATACGTATAAGTGGCAAACATAAATTAATACACTCTGTTAAATTTGGAGACTAGCTTCATTTTTCACACATCCAGAGACCATCCCAAGTCTGTCACAACTAAGGAGTAACTGCTGGCTAATTTCTAATGTCATCAGTTGGATTTTTTCTGTTTTGGTTTTTAGAGACAGAGTTTCTCTGTGTAACAGCCCTGGCTTTGTAGACCAGGCTGGCCTCGAACTCAGAGAGATCTGCCTGCCTATGCCTTCTGAGTGCTGGCTGGGATTAAAGGTGAGCCATCATTGCTGGCATCAGCTGGACTTTTATTTGTCCTTTGAATGCCATGGCAGTTGGTATGCAAGTCTGATAGATACAATAAGAAAATACTTCAATTCTAACATCTGTAAAATTAGGATGACAGAATCAGCCTTCTAGGCCTAGGACTAGATTCTGTAAGTTTGTGTACAGAATCTAGAACCGTCCTTGACACAAAAAAATGGTTCTTATACTCCAGGTATTATAGTCTCCTAGCTTTGTCTACCTTATTGGACTGAGAAGTTCAACTAAAGCATTTAGGAGCTGAGATACTAGGTAAATCATGAGCAACAGCACTTCAGTGGGTCATAAGTTCAAGGCTATCCTAGGCTGTGTACTGAGACACTGTTTCAAAACACAAAACCCAAATCCAAAGCAAAACAAAAACTCAACAAACAAGCACACACCATAAATGGATACTGTGCAAATAAAGGCAAAAATCAGTGCCACAAATTAACATATATGCAAATTTTCTTCATTCTAGGAGAGGTATAAAGTATTTTTGTTGAACTGAAATGACATACTCAATACACAATACAAATTCTACATGAAATTTATATTTTAAAATAAAAATAATGCTAGATAAGCATTTCATTATTCAAGGTTAGAATTCGTTGTGTAACTGAGCTGCATAGACAGAAACTGAGAAGCCAAGAGTGTTTGTATAACTTTCATCTTGTTCCTTCTTTACAGGATTTTGTCCGTTTCCTGTGATCTCTGTCCATAGGTGTCACGTGATGGTAGTCCCTCTGCTTTGGGGGCATTGTTGTTATTTTTTAAAGTGCTCCTTTATCTTGGTAAAATATGCTTTGAGTGGTTGAGGAAAATAGAATTCCCATCACTTAAAAGGAAGGGCAAAGAGAAATCTAGAAATGTTTCATTTTCAATGTACATGCTTTTATTCTGAGACCTCATGGCAGTAAATAAAGAACATTGGAAGAACAGCAAAAAAGGCACCACAGCACCATGTCTTGTCATGTTCTGCTTGCCCCTACACCTGATTTCAAATGTAAATTGCACGGCATTTAGCGCTAATGAAAATACTCTAGTGAAGGAAATTGTTAAGATTTTCTGGTGCTCCCCTAGGGGTAATATTAAAACCCCTGTTACTAACATCTCACTCCAAGAAGACAAAAATGTGCACTGAGAATACAAAAGCCCTGTTGGCATCTAAATGTGGGCCAATTAATTTGCTGTTATCGACATGTGGCTTTGCGAGGAGATGTGAAAGTAGGGCCCAGGAAAGCTATTGAGATCTCTGTATTGCAGGGCTCCTTGACCCTGGAATTTTCAATGCTTGCTTAATCATGACATTCTGCTTTCTATTTATTTATACAGTTGCTTCAATGAACAAATTAATAATTATACAGCACATTGACAAACATGCCGGGTAATATTTGCCAGATTTTAAATTAATTTAATTCAAGGGCCACTTCATTTACAGGATTCATCCGCACATCAGGCATCAGCCTTACCTCGTTGCTATTCATGCTACACCAAGATTTGTCATCATTTTCCCCTTCTTTTCTTCTTTGCAGACAAAGACAGCACAACTTGCCATGCCAAATAAATAGACACTAACAAGCAGGTGGAAGACAGATAGATGACAGACAAATAGGAATATAGATAAATGCACAGATGACATAAATTTAGAAGGGAGGATAATAGCTGTTCCTATGATATGTGGAAAACAATTAGAATCCACTAAGATCTTGTATTTATTTTCTCTTTAGCTCCAATTTGCAATTTATCTTCTCTTGTTTCATATCCACACGCCTTCTTCACAATTTACAGACTGGAAATTCAAACGAATAGCTCATAGTTTGAGAAATGATTACTTTTCTTGGAAACAATGACAGAAAAATCATATGAAAATTTAGCTTCTTGGATTTGGGAAGCCAGGCAAGATTTCAGGTTGCTTTGCATATCAGTAAGGCTTGGGTCAAAGTTAATGAGGTTGGACTGTATAGAAGGGGCCAGCTGATTTGAGAGACATTGCACTCGACTCACGAACCATAGTTGAATTTGTATTTTTAAGAAAGAAAAAAGTTTTAATTGATTTGTGATGTATTATAATATATGCAGTTATAGATAAAGATGAAACCTTGGCTGTTAAGAAAGACTACTACCAAGCAAACTAATGAACCAGAATGTTTATTACTGATGCCAGCATGGAGAGATAATTGACTGAGCTAGGGTTTCTGCCATTCAAAGAAGGTCTGGACACAAGATATATTATGTTATATTCATGGACAATAATAAAATAAATAGAATGGAGTATTAAGTGGTTATCTTAAACAAGAGAGTCATAAACTAGATGCCAGGTCATTTCCTTGGAAGTTGTTTCTTATGCGGCTGGCATTCTAGGATTTGGGTCATTAGTTGATCCGTGTTGGCCCACAGCCTTTCTGAATGCATGGAAATTAATCTTCAGCAGTTCATGTTTAGGGAGAGTGATATATATATCACTCCCATATATATATAGCTCCCATATTGTTGTTTATCCTGTATGTGTATCAATACCTATCTGAAGATTTTGCTAAAATTGGTAACTATTTCAAGCAAAGCTGTCACAGGATATGATGACTATGGTGATATAATATCTACTACTGAAAATATAGATGCAGGTGTCTGTGTGTGTGTGTGCATGTGCATGCTGTCATATCAAGAGATACTGATTTTTTTCTCCTGGATGTGTTTCTTCACTACACTTAGTTTTAGATTTCCCATGTTGGGATAGGGGTATGGGAGTGGGAAGCCACAGGGTAGTGTTGCTAAAGATAAATCTTTTCTCTTGGGGGAAATAAATAACAATTCATGCACTATTTTGCCAATGTGCATAGTTGTTTGTCTGTCCAGGATAAATTATTCCTATAATGCTATACTTTCATTTTCTAAGCAGTAAAAGCTATTTAGGTGCAGTGCTATAAGGTAGCTCTTTTTTATATAAAAAAATGGAGCAACCATTTAGAGGAAATCAGGCAAAGTCTAGGCTGATAATTTAGTGCAAGCAGGCTTTTGCTTCAGTACCCGAGATAATTGTCTCAATCTCCTTTTTACTCTGCAGGGTCACAGATGTCAAAAGGCATTCCCACATGCAAGTGGAAATTGTACAATACATAGCCCAGAAATTATGTGTCTTTTACTTAAAAAAATCAGGTAGACCTATATGCCACAATAATTATAAAAATTATACTAGCATTTATTTGGTTATATTAATATGCTATTTGTATTAACTAGTTTTACTAATTACCTAATTACTGCCCGCTAGGGTAATTACTTATCTTGATTAAATGAATGTTGAAAGGTGAACGCACAGGCATGAATTTGGTAATCATATTCCTATCTAGAATAATAATGCTGAGGGCAGATGCTCAATCCATTTAGTATTCTCATTGATTGTGGAGCTAGAAGGAGTTTTTAAGGTATAGTTCATGAAACAAGTGTAACTAAATAGAGGATTGAAGAAAATAGGTGTACATTAGAAGCACTTATTGGTGTTTCCTTTGATAAGAATGGAACATTAAAATGAGTGATTTGAAAGTCACTTAAAAAAGGCATAGTGAAAAAAGCAAAGACACTGGCAGCAGATGGACTTGAGATTGAATCTTAGCTTTATATGGCTTTGGAAAACAACCTTATCTCTGTTAGTCTTATTTTCCTATTCTGTCCAATTTGGATATTGTATTCAATATCAGCTTCTAGTGCTGTAGGGATGAGTGAGTCAAATAATGACTGTAAAGTGTCTAGAAACAAGGAAGTATCTTTAAAATGTACACATACTTCTCTAAGATTCAGGATTTATAAGCTTGACATACTATTTAACTACTAACAGTAAATCAACCTTAGAAATGGAAGTTAATAGAATCACTAATAGTTTCAAAAGAGTGGTGTGGTAGCAAGTGTGTCACACAGTTGAACTCCAGGATCATCAGTCTTACTATGTCCTGCTTATATGACATAGGTATGCATTTCAACATAGATGCCACCCATATGAATATATGTATCCTGAAGGCAGAGACTTGGACCCTTTTGTCTAATTCTGCGTTTTCAGGGTTTATAATAAACAAAGTGAAGTCTGCTTAAGAAGTAGTGTTGAAAATGTATGGAATTAATGACGGGTTATCTAAGTGTTTGTGTAATAAATGCATTTTATCTTTTGTATTCCCCATGGTTCTGAGTTCTGAAGGTCACTTTGTACATTGGTGTTCCAAATATGTAAGATGGCCAGGCTGTGGTGGCACATGCCTTTAATTCCAGAACTTAGAAGGCAGAGGCAAGTGAATTTCTGTGAGTTTGAGGCCCGTCTGGTCTACAGAGAGAGTGTCAGGATAGGCTCTAAAGCTACACAGACAAATCCTGTGTCAAAAAAACAAAACAAACAAACAAAAAGAAAACCAAACCTGTAAGATGTTATCTCTATGTGAAGCTTTTGCATGTGATAGCAGCTGCTGTGGACTGTTATGGATTATACTGCCCAACTATTATCACATAGAATCCAACGTGATAAGGAACTATATCTTACCTCCCTCCTCTTACCACAGGTACATGGTTTATTTCATATTGAAGTTTCCTCTGCTCCCAGAGTGCTTCTGGTGTGTCATCATGACTAGGCCAGCAATGGGGACACACTTATTCTACAAAAGCACTAGTCTTTCTTAATTGTTCTAAGTGCAGTCTCCACTCATTAAAAAGCTCGCTGTGGCATATACCCAAAGGATGTACATTCATACAACAAGGACGTCTGCTTCCACTATGTTCATAGCAGCATTATTTGTAATAGCCAGAACCTGGAAGCAACCTAGATGTCCCTCAACCAAAGAATGGATATAGAAAATGTGGTATATTTACACAATGGAGTACTAGTCAGCGGGAAAAAACAATGGAGTCTTGAAATTCGCAGGCAAATGGATGGTACTAGAAGAAACAATCCTGAGTGAGGTAACCCAGTCACAAAAAGACAAACATGGTAGGCACTCACTCATATATGGATATTAGACATAGAGAAAAGGATTACCAGCCTATAATTCACACCTCCAGAGAAGCTAGGAAACAAGGAGGACTGTAAGAGACATACACGGTCCCCCAGTGAAGCAGAAAGGGACAAGAACCCCTGAACAAATGGGGAGCATGGGGGAAGGGAGGCAGGAGAAAGAGGAGGGGAGAAGAGAAGGAGGAGAACATGAGGGACCAGGAAGATTGAGTGGGAAGAGGAATGGAGGAGAGCAAGAAAAGACACACATCATAGAGGGAGCCACTGTAGGTTTAAAGAGAAATCCGGCACTAGGGAATTGTACAGAGATCCACAAGGAGGCCCCAACTAGGACCCTAAGTAATAGTGGAGAGGATACCTTAAATGCCCTTCCCATATAATGAGATTGATGACTACCTTAAATGCCATCTTACAGCCTTCATCCAGTAGCTGATGGAAGCAGAAGCAGGCATCCACAGCCAAGCACTGAGCCAAACTCTTGGAATCAGGTTTCAGAGAGGGAGGAGTGATGAACACAGGGGTCAAGACCATGCTGGGGAAACCCACAGAAACAGCTGACCCGAGCAAGTGGGAACTCATGGACCCCAGTCTGATAGCTGGGAAACCAACATAGGACCAAACCAGGCCCCTGAATGTGGGTGTCAGCTAGGAGCACTGGGAAGTCTTTGGGGCCTCCGGCAGTGGAACCAGGATGCATCCCTAGTACACAAACAGACTTCAGGAGTCCATTTCCCATGCTCTCTCGGCCTAGACACATGGGGGAGGACCTAGGCCCTGCACCAAATGATGTGACAGACTTTCATGATCATCCATGGAGGTCCTCATACTCCCTGGGGAGTGGATGGGGGTGGGCTGGGTAGATGGTATGGGGAATGGGAGGATGGGAGGGAGAGGGAACTGGGATTGATATGTAAAATAAGATTGTTTCTAATTTAAATAAAATTTATTAAAGGACGAGAATTAAAAAAAAAGCTAGCTGTGGAGATTCAGAGAGAGAAAAATCCAATAACAAATTCACTCCCTGCAGGAGTCCATGGACAAGACAACTGGTCACCTAACTGATTTCAATAATGTAATAAATGCCCACAGGTAGGATGTTCAAGTGCTCAGTACTTTTTGAGTTCATCTGTTTGGAGGCATGCCATCTAGCTACACTTGACTATCTTGTAACATGTGTAGTAGAGGGAAGGGCTAATCTATAAAGTGTCCTTGAGAGAGTCTGCACAGTTTAAAACTCTCCCTGCTAATTTTCCCATGGACATACTAGACATGTTAGCCTTAGTGCTGTTAATAAAATTCAGGGTGATCTGAATGAACGTCATGAACACCACCATTAACAAGGTTAGCTATCGGTCTGTCTGTTGGTCTGCCTGCCTGCCTGTCTGTCCTTCCATCTGTCTGTTTGTCCATCCATCCCTGTTCCTTTTTCCAGGCCACTCTTATTTTTAAAAAGTAGTCAAAAAGCCCATAGCTGCCATCTCTACATTTCAGCCCCTCCTCTGATACTGTATCATTAGAAGCTTTTCTGTTAAAATCAGACTAGCTTGTTTAGTTGTCTGCTCTCAGATCCATCGTTTACATTCTTTGTTCAACTTTATTTTGTGGTGAACAGCTGCCACTGCTTTCTGACTTCCAGGCAGGGGTGCACCAGCAGATGACTGCGGAGTAGGAGAGGTCAGAGAACTCTCTGTCTCCCTCTCCCTTACTGTCTTTCCCCTCATTGCTGCCAACTACTTTTCAGTAGTTGAACTCTCTAAAAAACCCTGTTAAACTCTCTTTGCACTTTGCTTTTCTCACTCTCAGCTTTTCCTCTACCTCTCAGCTCATTCCTTTGTAGTTTTCCATTTACTGTGTCTTAAATATTCTCCAGGTTTTAACTTTTTCAATGTAAATACTCTTCTTGGGCCACCTCATCAGATTGCTTGACGTTAATTTAACCGAGTGATTCTCAAATCTGACTTTCACTTCAGGCGGGCCTTCTTTGACTTTTAGACCTATAGGTGTCCTGTTGTATTGTGGGTATCTACCTGTAATCTTTCATACAGACCTTCACTATTTATGTTTCATTTCCTGTGAATGAAACTTCTCCAGTCCTAGGAACTAAAATGTTGCACATGGCTCCCCAGTCTTCCCTATTGATGTTCTAGGGGATCTTTTAATAATGTTTTTTTGTTGTTTGCTAATGAAAAAATTCAAACGCACACCCTTCTTGCCTTTACTTATGGTTCTGATCTTTGTTTTGTTATCTCGGCTTCTGTTCTATTCTTGTCCTATCACCCAATCTATGTTCCATATTGCCACATGAGTCCTATTTCTTAACTAAGAAACGCCATTTATTTTGTTGTATAAAGCCATTCAAAGATTACCCATTGCCTCCTAATTAAATTGTGAGTAGCAAAGTTTTGCATTGTCACTAATGTTTTGTTATTTGAATTATTAACTGTCTCTCAACACCCTCAACAATTGGGACTGAATAATGCTCTGTCCAAAGATTCAGGGACCCTGGCTTCTACTGTTTCTGGATCCGCTTGGTCCTTGGACTCTTTTTGATTCACCCAGATGATGGATTGTGAAAGAGAATGAGTGTTGATTGTGAGACTTTTTCTTTTCTGGGCCAGATTTGGAGGTGGCGTACATCACGGATGCTTATATTGAGAACTAACATGTGGTAACGTTTTACTGTAATCTGCAGGGGAGACTTAACAATTTCATGGGAGCATGAGTGATCAGGTTGGGAGAGGGGGAGGGTACTGAAAGAGCCTACTGGAAAGTGGGGGCCATTTTGGGCTTAGGTAAAAACTTGGTGCAAAGGAATCTCACAGGAATCTACAAGGAAGACCTCAGCTAAGACTCCTAGCAATAGCAGATAAGTAGCCTGAAGTGATCATCTCCTGTGATTAGATTGGTGTCTAGCCCAATTGGCATCAGAGAGCCTTCACCCAGAAATTGATAGAAACAGGTGTGGAGACCCACAGCCAAACATTTAGGTGGAGCCTGGGGATCCTGCAGAAGAGGGGGAGAAAGGATTGTAGGAGCCAGCAGAGTCAAGGACACCACAAGAAAACTCACAGAATTAATTAACCTGGGCTCACAGGGACTCTCAGAGACTGAATCAACAACCAGGGAGCCTGCATCGGACTGACCTAGGCACTTTTCATATATGTCACAGTTGTGTACTTTGAGCCTCTTGTGGGTCTCCTAACAGTGGGAACAGGGACTTTCTCTGACTCTTTTACTGGCTTCTGGGATCCTACTCTGTATACTAGGTCACCTAGCCCAGCCTTAGTATATGGGCAGGTTCTTAGTCTTACTGCAACTTGATATGCCATGTTTGTTGATATCCATGGGAGAGCTGCCTTTTCCTAAACAGAAATGGAGGAGGAGTGATTTGGGGAGTGGGAACAGAAGGGGGAATGGGGAGGGACAGGAAGGAGAGGAGGGAGGAGAAACTGTGGCAGGAATGTAAAATAAATAAATCAATTTATTCTAAAAAAATTCATGTGGCCATGTTCCTCCAAAGAATAGGAAGGAGCCAGACGGTGGTGGTGCACACCATTAATCCCAGCACTCGAGAGGCAGAGGCAGGAGGATCTCTGCGAGTTCGAGACCAGCCTGGCCTACAAGAGCTAGTTCCAGGACAGTCTCCAAAGCTGCAGAGAAACCCTGTCTCCAAACAACAACAACAACAACAACAACAACAAAACCAAAAAAAAGGAAGAAAAAAAGAATAGGAGTGATAGTGGTTTCTGCCACAATGACCAAAAGGAAAATAATGTACATTACATCATCCTTTATAAACTAGTTCAGGAGTCATGCCTCCTAACATTTCTAGCACTAACTGGGAATGCTATCTCTTAATTGTTGTACTTACCATGCTGTGTTTCATCTATTTCATGAGTGGCAGTGAGGGACTAGGGTGGGTAAGCGACTTGTGGGCTATGACAATGCCCTGCCTACTATAGTGCCTGAACCATAGTTTATATTTGGTAAAAATTGCTTGAATTGATTATTAAATGAATTGTAGCTTTTCAAAAACAGTTTTAGTACTCTTCAACAGTAGGTATCTGTCTAAATCAATATATTTTGCCAATTTCCATCAAGATAAAAATGTTGATTTTGTTTTCATATTAAGTTCTCCTTTGGGGCCTCAGAGCCCATCAAGAGAAAATGATGTCTCCCACTCTCGATTGCTTAATAATTAGGTTTCAGGGATAAAGGGCAAATGCAAACACATTTTATCACTCATGCAAGAAAGAAGGCAGTAAGAAAGGCAGCTGTTGTCACTTGAGCAAGGCATGAGCTGGGTTTAAAAGAGGCACAAGCCCAGTTTTGAGTGGAGATCACTAGATGATAGGTCTTCCCTGTGTGCTTTGCCCAGTTGGCAGTAAACCACCATAATGTCAGTGGGGACAGAAGCTGGGGAGACAATCAGTAAGGTTGCTCAGGCCACAGCACTTCAGGTGCTTTGTAAGAGCAATTCATCTAGTGCTCTTCAAAGAGCCTTCTCTTGTATTCTGCAGCGGAGGCACATGGCTTAAAGTAGACAAATGGATCGTTCTCTAATTACTTAATGAGCTTAATCTTTTCTAAGCCAAGAGATTGGAAGTATGTCTATAAAGCATCCTTGCAAAAATGTTTTCCTTAAAAAAACCTTTGTCTGTTTAGATCCTTAGGATACAAAGGATCCTGCACATCAGTTTGTCCAGGGGTCATTAGCTGATGCCAGGATTCAGTGGAGGTGGCTTAAAGGGACTTGGATGTTGGGGAAGCAAGGGACAGTAGTGGTGGGTGTGTTTGGCCTTTCTGCCATTTGATTGCGTTGGTGCATTTAGGTTCTGAAAACTCTTTTCTGAAAATAAAAGGGACCCACTGTTAAAATAAATATGTCAAAACCTACAGATTTTGTTGCCTCTTGCTTTAGTCATAAGGAAACAGGAAGAAAGAGTTAAACTTGCACATCTAGTTGGTGATGAGTGTAGTTGGTAGAAAGCCAATTTTTTTTTGTTCCCCAGATGAGTCCCTTTTTACAGAGGCACATCATTTGCTGTTTCTGACATTTAGAAGCTAATGAATTTATTTTAGGGTGACCACATTACACATTTGCACACAACATAATCTTATTTCAGGCCATGAGCAAATAATTCATGGCTATTCTAGAATTTACATCCCTAGCAGGCATGTGAAGGAAATTGAATTTGCTTTTAAATGCTCCCCAGAGATTGCAGCGAACACCATAAGCTGTGCAACTTGAGAAAGGTAGCGACTGTGGAACTTTCCAAAGCCGAGCTGCTTCCCCACCTCGAATTATGGAGAGTACAGCTTTGCTCAGTCAATGCCCAATTACTGCGCTCAGAAATAAATTCAGAGTAAGAAGCAAGTTTGCAGATGCCAGGGGCTGGAGGTCACTCTGCCTTTGTCCCTATAGCAATTAGCCACAAGGTGGCCACAATTCACCCCTCCACCTGCATAGACTGTCTCCATTGTGCGCTCCCCGGCCCCCCATATGAAAAGAATTTTAAGCACATTAGGCAGTGTTTTTGGAAGACAAGAATATGTATGATTTCATCTTTAATCAGTGAATTTATGTTTTTTGTGAAAGCTGAATGAAAGGCAACATAATACTTTCAGCTGAAAACGGATATAGCAAGATTTAAAAAAAAACCCAGCTCATAGGCAGTTTTATTGGCCATTTTTTAAATACTGAAATGAGAAAAGAAGATGATGCTGATATCTTGAGATTATAGATTATAGACATCATAATTTTTGGGAAGCAGACATTCCATTATGGTGAAGGAAAGGCAAATTCACTTCTAACCATGTAATGCATTTCTCTAATGGCCACTTTGGAATTTTTGGTCTTTACAGAAATGTATTTCATTCTACTTAGGGTAAGGGTAGCATTGCACTCAATGAGCATATGTGCAAGTTCTGCCTCATAATGCCGGCACTGAAGACTGTTTAATGTTGAAGTGCCTCAGTTTTATCACCTGTGAAATGATCTAGATAGCAGTCCCCAACCTGAGAACTGCTGCCTCTGTCTCCTGAGTGTTGGGACTGAAGGTGTAGGCCACCATACCAGACCTTAAAGTGTAGCCCAGGCTGATTTTGAACTCATGATCCTCTTGCCTCTGCCTCTTCAGCATATCCTACTAGTGAATGCCACCATAACCATCTTGAGCTTTTCAAAACTGAAATTTCCAGTGGAAAATCTTGTTTCCATCATCATTGTTATTTATTATGTATTGCATTTTGAGTCTCTGGGATAAAGCATTATTGCTTGTTCCTAGTTGTCATCTGTGTTTTGTGAACCTACCCAATAAAGTCACCACCATAACAGATAGTGGTGAAGCAATATCAATCTGGAATACTTGCAAAAGCCTGAAGTGTATATACAGAAATTGTAAGTCACACAGAGCTATGCATTCTGGGGTGTACTTGGGCTTGAACTTTTTTGTTACTCTTTGCCCGATAGCCCAAGCAAACTTAAGTGGTATGTACAGTTTAATGACTACCTCTGAGCTCTAGAAACAGTGGTGACTTCCCAAACAATTGAAGGGTTTCTTTATTTAAACTTTCTCCCAGCTGGATTTGATACAGAGTTTCCTTCCTCTCTAAGATCTTAGACAGCAACCGAGTATCTCCAAGCTGTTGGAGGGATGTATGGACCTCTTAGATTATCTGCCTGTGTGTGCTAGGTCCTAAGGGAGGCTTGGAGGCCAAATATGACAATGACCCTGTGATGACTGCTGCCACTGTAAGTACAAGACACTGCAGCTTTTCTTCCTCAAAGTCTCTCAGGAGCATTGTGAAGACTGGGGTCAGGGAATCAGAGTGCCGCTGCGCACACCAGCTCAGAGGGTGAGCAGGGACTGTGAAAACGGCCAGCTGCTGCTGATTTTTTTCTGCACTGCCAAAATAAAAGCAATTTCCTTGCCTTGTGCAAAAGCATAGCAGTGTTGACAGCTGAGAATATATGTGCAAATACTTTGGAGGCAGCCGAACACCATATCAGGAAGGGTCAAATGTTTTTTTTAGAGGTCATTTATATAGCAATCTTGAGTGATGTCCTAGAACTCTAACTCACCTTTTATATCACGGGTTTCAAACTCTGGCTTCATATTAGAATCACATGGAGAGCTACTAAATAATTTGGAGGTCCCGCCCCTCTTCACATGAACTAGGCTGGAGTTTCTGATGACGGCCCCACCTGAACATTAACAGTGTCATAGTTTGGCCGCTGATCTTAATATGTAGTGTTAAGACTATTTTCTGTTATTCCTTCTTTTATAACCCAACCCCATAAAATTGCTTCATTTGTCTACATACTTGGTTCTTGAAATCTATTGCTAGGCCTTTCCCTAGAATTTCTGATTCACTCTGGGGTAGTGAATTTGCATCTCCAACCAAAGTCCAGGTGCTGCTGCTGCTATTTCTGGTCCTAGTGTCACATTTTGAAAACCACTGCTCTGTGGTTGCACTAACTCTTCTGAATTCTTGCATTAAGATTTTATGTTACTGCCTCTCATCCTCAAGTTGCATACCAAGTACACATCCCTCATATTTATTACTCCTTTGCAGTGATAAACTCTTTCCTTTTGATCCTCATTTATTTATTCATCCATATGCAGGCAAATCCTGGCTACCCAATACATGCTGGGAACAGGCTTCTTGTCTTTTTTCTTTCATTAAATCCTCATATAGCTGTGGAGGCTGTGGTGGTTTGAATGATAATGACCCCATAGGCTCATGTATTTGAATGCTATACTCACTCTAAGATCACATGGTTATTGGCAGAATCCATTTCTTTAAGGCTATAGACTTAATGGAAGCTTGCTTTTTCAAAGTCAAAGCCAGAGGCCTCATTTCTTTAATTCTCCACTGCCCTCCCCACTTTTTCAGACAGGAACTTGCCTATGCAGCCCTGCTTGGTCTCTAAATCATTATCCTCCTATTATCAGGGTTTACAGAGTGCAATATAACACTCAGATGTGATCTTTCTTTGGAGAAATGAATTCAGCTTATTGGAAACTTGTTACATCTGGAAAACACTTTCACCATATTCTTTGGTTAGATGGAATTTATAGGACCTACTCTTCAGTCAAGAGGCAGGGTTTATAAAAGAATGCGAGTTTTTTTGTTTACCACAATGGCTATGCTTGTCAAAAGGTGTAGAGTGCCATATATATTATAGAATTATAACTATGAGGTCATAGTGCTATATTCAGATAAATGCCTTATGGATGGAGATTCTTGATTACAGTATATTACAGTACGGGAGACAGTTTGTTCCTTGAGAAGCAGTACTACCACTCATGGAAAGGAACTGATTTGGCAAGAGCATCCTTAATTTCTTCTACAACAAAACTCATTCTTGATTTATTCCTCTGTGCTACATTCCAGTTTTTATTTCCAATATATTTTCTAAGTAAACCAATTATAAGTTATATTCATGTCCCTGAAGGCAAAACTGAACTAACCTTTATCCATTTACTCCAAAATAAATGGGGGTCTTGAATCAGAAGGAACTAAGCTAGCCAGAGTAAAACCATTCATAAATCATACCCCTTTGGGTACAGCAGCGTGAGCCGAAAACTTGCTTACAAATTGCCATCAAGATGAAGTGCAAGGGCAAACTTTCTTAAGCCAACTGAAGAAGCATCAATGACTCTGGAGTGTGGCTATTTTATGGTAGTTTAGGCATCCTCATTAATGTTCTAGACCCAAATGGAGCCTAATTGATATGAAGTATAATGGGCTTTCACTGCTAACACTGAGGGTAATATCTTTCCTCAGCTTATTGGGAGAAATATCGTTGTGAGATCTGAGTGAGCATAAAATGTGGGGTGTGGAGAATAGATGAGAAGGTAGCAACTTGTGTAGTGTAAAGGATGTGCTGGGAGAATTGTGATGACACTGCTGGAATAGGTAGGGCCAATTAGCTCCAGTTTTTGCTTGAGCTGTCCAGTAACCTTCTTGAGATTTCCAGGCAGCCTGCTTTTCAAAAGACAATGCTAAAGTGAGCAGCCTGAGCATCTTCAGTCACAAGCAGACCAGCCAGTCATTTCAAATCACCTCTCTTCTCTATTTAGTGGCATTGCATTTTTATTTCATAATTGTTCACACAGGCATAGAAGCCAAGGTCATCTTGAATCACATAACTCAGGGATGTGAGCTATGTTTAGAAGTGCTTCCTCTAAGTGTCTGTACAAAATGATCTTCTGAATACTGTTAAAAAGGGGGAATAAAGCCAGATGCCCTAAAACGCACATAAAATGGGCTTAGAGATTAAATTACAGTAAAATAATTATAACATCATATGAACGGCTACTGGAGTCTGTATACTGGTCTGCATTATTTCAAGGAACCTTGGTAAGCTTCTAATCTAATGATTATTTATAAATATTGCCGAAGTATCCTTTGTTGTTCAAAAGGATTCACTCAAGGGTTTCTTTAAATAGTGTCTTTAAATGTTTGTTTATAAACTATTAACTACTTGACAGAGAAGCAGGGAAACTTAAACTGTTGGGAGCCACTGCCAGTTGAAGATTAATCCAAAATGTAGATAAAGCCACTCTCTGATTATAATGTAAGTCAATGGGAAAATATAATTAAATTTATAAAAATTTAATCACCACAGAACTCTTCAGGAGTAGATCTTTTGCAAGGAAGGAGGTACACCTGTGGTCGGTTGGTCTCTCTCTCTCTCTCTCTCTCTCTCTCTCTCTCTGTCTGTCTGTCTCTCTCTCTCTCTGTCTCTCTCTCTGTCCCTCTCTCTCTCTCTTTCTCTCTCCCTCTCTTTCCCTGTCTCTCTCTCTCTTCCTCTCTTGTCACCTCCTCCCCCACTCTGTCTTTCCCTCTCTGTCCCCCTCCTCTATCCTGTAAATTCTTCCAAAAGTCATTGTCTCACAAATCTCTACTCAGCCTACGCAGTTCTCATGGGCTTTGTTCACATGTGCCAAGACTTCATTGCTTTGCATTTTGCTTCCCTCATTGTGTCTGGCAGACAGCCTAGATCACAACAAGACTCCCTGGTAGGTATTTGTTGATTTGACATGAGACATTCCTTCAGAAGTTGGCCAAGAAATGGACATCACACATATGGCTTGTATTGGGTTGTAATAAGTCCTGCGATGACTTCCAAAGTCAGTTTTGAAGCAGTGATGAGGATTTACACCTCTGGGCTGAGGGGACATAAACATCGACCTGAACTCTATAAATTCATAGTTCTCTTCTCAAGGACAGTTCTCACAGAAATCAAACCTAAGTAAAGTGGAAAGGAAGACAAATTCTTCTGTTTATTTATTATGTTTTCATCTACTTATGCATTTTCACTGCAAAAATATAGACATAGAGCAGAAGATAAGACAATCAAAAAGCATAATTAATTATTATAAGGTCAGCATTCTTTTAAATGTCATCCAAGTCAAGAAATAGAATCTCGTCAGTCACCTAAGAAGCCATAAGGCTAGCCAACTGTCCCATCTCAATTTCAAGAATCCTTTCCTCCCTATTGGACTCTTATAGTAATTACTCTTTCCTATGTATTTATAGCTTTATCACATAGTGGTGCATCTTTAAATCCTATAGCTTAGGTTTTTTTCAGTTAAAATATACTTGTCTTCTAAACATGTTTTCATCCAAAACACCCCCTCCATTTCTGTCTTTTATCCCAGATACTTAGTCATCAAAATGTATTCAACAAATGCTGTGTATCATTTGATCTGTGCAGATTTTCACAGTGCATTTTGGTGATTGGATCCATGTGGCTTAATTTATCACAGTCATCTGTCCTCTGTTTATCCTATGGAATGATAGTTGCATATAGACCAGTGGTTAACTAGGACTGATTTGCACAATTTTCTGTTTCATGAGAGATATTGGCAGTGCTTGGGAGAAATTTTTGGTTTTTACAATGGAGTAAGTAGTATTATTAATAGCTAGTTTAGTAGGTCCAGGCTAGTTTAAATGTACAGAACAAGCCCAGTCTCTACCTTGAAAAGTTTTATGCAGTTCCAAGTGTCATTAGTGCTGTGTTTGAGAATCTCCAGTTTAGAAGTTTGCTTAGATTCAGGTATATGTATAGAATGTATGTATACATGTATGTATGTATGTATATGCATATGTATTTATGGTAGTATGATCTTTATCAACAGTCACATAAAGTATAAATATCATTTAGAAGTCTGTGATATTCAATACTTATACTAATAGTTGTAAAATAGTTCTAAATGAATAATTTCTCTTTTATTTATAAGTTGAAAAAACTCCAGAAAAGACCTTTCCCTTCATTGTTCATTTGGTTATTCCCTGGTACAGTTCACATAACGTTGCATAAATACTTTATTCTTCAACATTATGAGGTAAAAGATAGACTTTGAAAGTGTTTATGTGTGTGTGTGTGCTTAAATCTAGATATCTATATTCTCTAGATGTGATAGTGAGCAGTTATTTAAACCATTTGGGCACTACTTTCTGAATCAATAAAACAAGTATAGTATTTGTCTTGTAGTAGACTTAGATGAAAACAAAATGAGATAAATCTATTTTCTATTAATTCTGTAATTATTTATAGTTTACTCTGTACTAGGCAGTGCTCTGGGTCTTGGGTATATGTCTATGGCTACATAAGAGATTTTGCTCTGGTGAAGGTAGAAAGACAATTGCATATGTAAAATATATAGTACTCCTGATGATGAAAAAAGTGAAAGAGCATGTTGGTTTACTTAATCAATTTGTTTGATTGCATTTTAATTAAAATGTGCTATTCAGGGAAGAGTTCATTGGAAATACGACATTTGAGCCAAGACCTTAAAAGGATGAAAGAACACATAGAGCATATCTGGGTAAAGAACACTCCAGGAAGAGGAGATACCAAGTGAAAAGGCTTTGAGGGGGAAGAAAAAGGATTGAATTAAAGGAAAGTAGACTGGGCATGGTGGATCACACCTTTAACCCCAGCACTCAGAGGCAGTGTAAAGGAGATTTCTGTAAGATGCCAACATGGTTCATGTAGTGAGATTCAGGCCACCCAAGGCTACGTAGTGAGACCTTGTCTCAAGAAGGAAAGAAAAGGAGCCTTCTCATGTGATTCAAGTGGAGGTATGAGAGAAATATAAGAAAAGCTGAAGTTAGAGAGGCATTTATAGGGAGAGTATTATAGGGTCTTGGCAAGAATAAGTTTTATTTTAAATGAAACAGGAAGTCACTAGATTTTTGGTTCCTAACCTTTGTAATGCTTCAACCCATTAGTACAGTTCCTCATGTTGTGGTGACCCCTCAAGCATAAGATTATTTTCGTTGCTATTTCACAACTATAATTTTACTACTGTTATGAATTGTAATGTAAACATCTGTACTTTCCAGTGGTCTTAGGCAACATCTGTGAAAGACTCAACTCCCAAAGGTGTCATGACCTACAGGTTGAGAACCACTGCACTAGAGGGTCTCAAGCAGAAGAATTGTCGACATGACATGAGTTTTTAGAAAGGAATGTACTGTAATACTGTAGAGGGGCTAAGGTTAGAGCAGAAAGTCCTGTAAGGTTAGAGCAAAAAGTCCTGTAAGGTTAGAGCAAAAAGTCCTGTAAGGGTGTCTAGGACTATGAATTGATGAGTAATCATTTTTGTAGTGGCTGGATTTAGATGTAAAGTGAAAAGGATTTCCTGGTCAATTGGGAATGAAAGGTTAGAGAGTAATGGGTTCAAAGATGATGTCAAATTATTTTAAACAAGCAATTATATGGATAGAGGCTGCTATTTACCAAGATAGAGAACAGTATGGAGTACATGGGATTTGTGGCAACATGAGGAATTTAGTTTGAGACCTGAAAAATTTGAGATACATGCTATGAAAACATATTTCAGTGGAGTTACTGAATTGACAATTGAACATATTTGTCTGAATGCTAGTGGGAATGATTTAGTAGAAAGGAATAATCAGAGATAAGAGAGAGGACATGATTTCTGGGGAGATATCTTTGATTAATGAAGAGAGATAGGATCTAATAACGAAGCTGGAGAACTTGACTTTTGACCATAGAATGAACAATCTATCCCTTGCATCATAAACAAAGGTAGAACATACAGAAAGTGATTAAAGGAGATGGAGAGGCATAAAATGCAGTGAATTCCCTTCTGGTTGTTTCTGTGTTTCTTGCCAATCAGGAAATAGAGCCATCAATGAAGAAACAGTAAGGAGGAAGAAACAGGGACTTGAAGACAGAAGAAGGAACAAGAGCTGTCTAGTGGAAGACTATCTGGATAAAGGGAATATAGAAGGACTGCCAACCTTACTAAGGACCTGATTGAGATAATCACTTGCAAATATGAGTAATCACTTCTATGGCCATGTTTATATTGCATGAATACAGGCCTGGAGTGAACAGACAACTGGATTTATAATTGCTAGGCAACTACGATAAATAAAGAAAGGAGCAATGCAAGAGAGTGATTGACAAGTCAGGGCAAGTCAGTAGGAGAGAGATCATGGTACAGAGATGACAGACAGTGGAACCATGGAAGGACTCAATGGATTAGATATATTAGTGAGGTAGATAGGTTATTGGAAGGATGGGTACTTGGAGTAAGCCAGAAAGATATGACATGGTAGTTAGAGGGTTAAATGATTAAGATAACACAGGGGCAGTATTTTTAATATATATTTATTATTATTTTAATTTTAAATAGCCTGTTTTACATGTCAATCCCAGTTCCCTCTCCCTCCCCTCCTCCTGCACCCCCTACCATCTCCCCCATCCTCCCACCCTATTGCCAATTCCTTCCACATAGGGGATATCTAGAGTCTGTCATTTCCATCAGGGTAGGGTCCAGGCACTCCCCTAAGAGTCCAGGCTGAGAGAGCATCCCTCTTTGTGTTATGGACACACGATGTCTGTTTGTATTCCAGGGATAAACACTGATCCACTGCTCAGGACCCCATAGGTTGCCCAGGCCTCCTCACTGACTCTCACATTCAGGGGGTCTGGATCAGTCCCATGCTGGCCTCCCAGCTGTCGGTCTGGGGTCCAAGAGCTCTCCCCTGTTCAGATCAGCTGTCTCTGCTGGTTTTGCCAGCCCATTCTTTGCCAATTTGCTCATCGCTCCTCTCTCTCTCTGTCGCTGGGTTCCTTGGGTTCAGTTCAGTGTTTAACTGTGGGTGTTTGCCTCTGCTTCCATCAGTCACTGGATGAAGGCTCCAGGATGGTTATAGACGTCAAGTTCATTATCAGGAATGAGCATTCGGGGTGGTCTCTACACTATTGCTAGCCAGTTGGTGCCATCCCTTTAGATCACTAGAGGTCGCAACGGTGCCTGATCTGTCTTCTAACCTATGATTCCCTCTTCCCCCTATCCTACCCCCCACTCAACCTTCCTGTTCCCCCATGACCTCTTCTCCCCCTATTTCCCAGCTCCCCCCCTCCCCCCACCCTTCGCCGTGTTCCCCATCTGTTCAGAGTATCTTGCCTCATTTCTCTTCTCTTGGGTATCATGCATATCTTTTAGGGTCTTTCCTGTTTCCCAGACTCTCTGTCATTGGAAGTGCAGACTGGCACTCTCCTGATCCATGTCTAAAATCCATACATGAGTGAGTACATACCATGTTTGTATTTTTGTGACTGGGTTACCTCACTCAGGATGGTTTCTTCCAGTGCTATCCATTTACCTGCGAATTTCAAGATTCCATTGTTTTTTTTCTGCTGAGTAATACTCCATTGTGTAAATGTACCACATTTTTTCTATCCACTGTTCAGTTGAGGGGCATCTAGGTTGCTTCCAGATTCTGGCTATTACAAATAATGCTGCTATGAACATAGTGGAGCAGATGCCCTTGTTGTATGAATTTGCCTCTTTTGGATATATGCCTAAGAGTGGAATTGCTGGGTCTTGTGGTAGATTGATTCCCATTTTCCTGATGAATCTCCATACTGATTTCCAAAGTGGCTGTACGAGTTGGTACTCCCTCCAGCTGTGGAGGAGTGTTCCCATCTCTCCACATCCTCTCCAGCACAGTCTTTGGTGTTTTTGATTTTAGACATTCTGACAGAAGTAAGATGGTATCTCAAAGTTGTTTTGATTTGCATTTCCCTGATGGCCAAGGATGTTGAACACTTTAAGTATCTCTTGGCCATTTTAGCCTCCTCTATTGAGAATTCTCCGTTTAGTTCTGTACCCCACCTTTTAATTGGATCCCCTGGTGTTTTGGAGACTTGCTTCTTGAGTTCTTTGTATATTTTGGAGATTAGCCCTCTGTCAGATGTGGGGTTAGTGAATATCTTTTCCCACTCTGTGGACTGCCTTTTTGTCTTGTTGACCGTGTCCTTTGCCTTACAGAAGCTTTCTAGTTTCATGAGGTCCCATTTGTTAATTGTCGATCTCAGTGTCTGTGCCACTGGTGTTATGTTCAGGAAGTGGTCTCCTGTACCAACTCGTTAAAGAGTGTCTCCCAATTTCTCTTCTAAAAGTTTCAGTGTGGCCGGATTTATGTTGAGATCTTTGATCCATTTGGACTTAAGTTTTGTACAAGGCAATAAACATGGATCTATCTGCAGTCTTCTGCATACCAGTACCCAGTTATGCCAGCACCATTTGTTGAAGATACTTTCTTTTTTCCATTGTATAGTTTTATCTTCTTTGTCAAAAACCAAGTGTTCATAGGTGTGTGGGTTAAAATCAGGGTTTTCAATTTGGTTCCATTGGTCAACCTGCCTATTTTTGTGCCAATACCAAGCTGTTTTCAGGACTATAGCTCTATAATAGAGCTTGAAGACACATGGGCAGTATTACTGATAATGATAAAGTTCTTTGATATAGGCATGGAAGCTTATGGTTTTGGTAAGGCTAATATTTTCAGTGCTTGGCATACATTAAACTATCAAAATGTTCACTTCCTTTCCTATTGCTTTACTCCCATTCATTTATAGCTCCATATATCTAGACCATTTCTTATCAATGAATTTTTATTGGAAGAACCAAGCAACCCAGTGGCACCTTTGAAATCCATGACTCATATCCAGATTGATGTCTTACATTTCACTTTTAAGAAATTATGACAGTTAATGCAAATTTTTTTGGTGCCAATAATTCCCCTTTCACACACACATTGTTGATCCTACTGATTGATCTAAACATGTTTTCTCTTGTCTGTGGCCTCAGAATCTTTCTCAACATGGCATCCACATCTCTATTACCAACCAGCAGGAGTTGGTGTGTGTGATTAAATCTATTTGTCATCCTTGAGCTACTGATAAGGTCACTTGGAAATTGTTTGAGTTTATTGATTTTGTGAAACTCAATTATTTTTAAGTAAAGGTCTTGAACCATATTTAATTTTTCAGCATGAGAATAAATGCTTTTGTAGGTGAGAAAGGAAAGTGGCTTTCAATTTTGAGTAATGATTTTTCAGATGCAAGGTTTCTACAGTGCCGTGCATTCTCTCTCTCTCTCTCTCTCTCTCTCTCTCTCTCTCTCTCTCTCTCTCTCTCTCTCTCTCTCTCTCTCTCTCTCTTTCCCTCTCCCTTCCTCCCCCCTCTCAGATTAGTTTAATGAAAGAAAATGGTAGCAAATTAGTTTCTCCAGGATACTTTTATTTCTTTTTTTAAATTTAAATTAGAAACAAGCTTGTTTTACATGTCAATCCCAGTTCCCTTTCCCTCCCCTCCTCCCCTAACCCCCACCAACCCCCTATTCCATTCCCTTTCTGCTCCCCAGTGAGAGTGAGGCCTTCCATGTGGCATCTTCAAAGTCTGTCATATCATTTGGAGCGGATCTAGGCCTTCCATCGTGTGTCTAGGCTGAAAGAGTATCCCTCTATGTGGAATGGCCTCCCAAAGTCCATTCGTGTACTAGGGATAAATACTGATCCACTGCCAGAGGCTCCATAGGTTGCCCAGGCCTCCTAACTGACATCCATGTTCAGGTTCTGGTTCGGTCCACTGCTGGTTTCCCAGCTATCAGACTGGGGTCCATGAGCTCCCCCTTGTTCAGGTCAGCTGTTTCTGTGGGTTTCTCCAGCCTGGTCTTGACCCCTTTGCTCATCACTCCTCCCTCTCTACAACTGGATTCCAATAGTTCAGTTAAGTGTCTATTTGTGGGTGTCTGCTTCTGCTTCCATCAGCTACTGGATGAAGGCTCTAGGACGGCATATCAGGTAGTCATCAATCTCATTATTGGAGAAGGGCATTTAAGGTAGTCTCTCCACTATTTCTTAGATTGTCAGTTGGGGTCATCCTTGTAGGTCTCTTGAAATCTCACTAGTGCTCTTTAAACCTATAATGGCTCCCTCTATTATGGTATCTCTTTTTTTGCTCTCCTCTTTTCTTCCCCTGACTCAATTTTCCTGCTCCCTCATGTCCTCCAAGATACGTTTATACTGGATCATTATTATTAGTTGGAGTTTGTCCTAAAGATTGGCACTAATTTGAAATGTTAGGTTTTGAGCATGCATTTTAAATCTTTAAATTATAACCATTCAGATAATTGTATTGGATTATTTTAGTTTTATCAGAGAAAGCAAAATGAGTAATGTCTTAAAAAATATTCATGTTTCAGAGTAACTTTGGATTCTAAGTGACTAAAAACATGAGCTGTTTCTGAGTCACTTGGCTTTAACTATATTTTGGGGGTTGCTTGATTTATTTGATTGCTTTCAGCAGAACACATTTGTGCGCTAGTGATGGTTCACTCTCCCCCTGCTTTCACGGGGGTGAAACACTTTGGAGATGCAAAGTGATTATTTTTGGCTTCATCGTTCAAAAGGAATAGAATGAAATAAAAAGCATTAACATATCTTTGCTCAACTTACATTTTCAACAATCTCAAAAGATGACTGCTGCTTAGCAAAGGGTGTTAGTAGAGTTTGATTGCAAAATTATTGGAATAGTTGTTTTGAAAGTTATCTCTTTGTTGCAGTTCCAATTAAATCTTATATAATGAGTAGGGAATAGTGATAAGTACTGTGGGGATTACAGAGAAGTATTATTTACAGTACTGTATGCAATGTTTTGTAGTCTAGTTGGGAAGACATTTTGTGCATCAAAATGCAACAAACATGAAAAAATGCTAAGTGTTCAGTATTAAAGATGCATAGAAAATGTAACTGTAGAACTCCACACTGTCTTGAGTAGGTGGAGCTGTGTGTATATAGCAATAAAGGCCTGGGACTAGAATCTCACAGGAGCCACATCACTGTTCTTTCTTCTTAGAACTGCAAAAGCTTATGCAAGCCTCATTTTCTCTCTTCTGTTCAAATGGCACAATAGAAGTACTTATGCTATAAAGCAATTGTAAAGATTTGTAGTCAATGTGAATATCTTTGTGTGTTCATTCATTCATTTGCTAGTGACAGACGTGTGGATAACAGCCAGAAAATCTTAGTTGTTGGGGAACACAACCTTCTAGAGTTGTCTTTGACACATTAACTTCATAAAAACTAAAGTACTTTGCTATTTACACACTAATAATTTTGAGGAAACCATGACTCACTATTCTTCATTTTCTTCTTTCTTTTATTCCTACTTAAATTTCTTGGGTATTTCTTATTCACCAACTCTCCCTTTTCTTTTGGATTTGGTCTCTGGTTCTGTATAACTTTTTCTGATACTCCTCCAACCACTTACTTTCATTTTTAGTATTTTATAAGAATATAGCTGTGCAAGACAAAAAGTCAACCCACAGATTGGGAAAAGATATTCACTAACCCCACATCTGACAGAGGGCTGATCTCCAAAATTTACAAAGAACTCAAGAAGATAATCTCCAAAAAACCAAAGGATCCAATTAAAAAGTGGAGGACTGAACTAAATAGAGAATTCTCAGTAGAGGAGTATAAAACGGCTGAGAGTCACTTAAAAAAGTGTTCAACATCCTTAGCCATTTGGGAAATGCAAATCAAAACAACCCTGAGATATCATCTTACTCCTGTCAGAATGGCTAAAATAAAAAACACCAATGAGAGCTTATGCTGGAGAGGATTGGAGAAAGGGGAACACTCCTCCATTGCTGGTGGGAGTGCAAATTTGTACAGCCACTTTGGAAATCAGTATGGAGATTCCTCAGGAAAATGGGAATCAGTCTACCAAAGACCCAGCAATTCCACTCTTAGGCATATGCCCAAAAGATGCCCATTCATGCAACAAGGATGTCTGTTCCACTGTGTTCATAGCAGCATTATTTATAATAGCTAGATCCTGGAAGCAACCTAGATGCCCCACAACTGAAGAGTGGATAGAGAAAATGTGGTACATTTACACAATAGAGTACTACTCAGCAGAAAAAAAAGATGGAATCCTGAAATTTGCAGGCAAATTACAGCACTAGAAGAAACCATCCTGAGTGAGGTAATCCAGTCACAAAAAGACAAACATGCTATGTATTCACTCATATATGGATTTTAGACATGGATCAGGGGAGTGTCAGCCTACAATCCCAGTGAGTCAGGGAAACAGGGAGGTTCCCAAGGAGATATGCATTATACCCTAGAGAAGTGGAATGAGGCAAGATCTCCTGACCAGATTGAGAACATTGGGGGAGGGGAGAGGGAACCAGGAAAAAGAGAGGGGGATAAGAGGAGGGTTGAAGAAGACATGGGGGAGCAGGAAGGTTGAGTCAGGGTAAGAATAGGGGAGAGCAGGACGAGAGATACCATAAAAGATGGAATGATTAAAGCTTTGAGGAGAGAGCTGACACTAGTGAGATTTTCAGAGCTCTACAAGGATAACACCAACTGGAAAACTATGCAATAGCGAAGAGACTACATAAGGTTGATGAATACATTATATGCCATACTAGAACCTTCATCGAGTGACTGATGGAAGCAGAGACAGATACTCACTGCTAAACACTGAACTGACCCCTTGGAACCCAGTGGCAGAGATGGAGGAGTGATGAGCAAAGGCATCAAGACCGTGCTGGTGAAACCCACAAAGACAGCTGACTGGACAAGGGGGAGCTCTTGAACCCCAGACTGATGGCTGAGAGGCCAACAGGGGACTGATCCAGACTCCATGAATGCAGTGTCAGGGAGGAGGCCTCAGAAATCTCTGGGGCCTTGGGTAGTAGATTAGTGTTCACCATGGCATTCAAATAAACTTTGGGAGCCCATTCCACATGGAGGGATGCTCTCTCAGCCTGGACACATGGGGAAGGGCCTAAGTCCTGCCCTGGATGAAGTGACAGACTCTGGAGATTCCCCCAAGGAGGGCATTACCCTCCCTGGGGATGATGTGGGGATTGGGCTGGGAGTGGGGGGAAGGGGGGTGGTGGAGGGACAAGGGAGGAGGGGTGGGAGAGGGAGCTGGGATGGATGTTTGAAACATGCATGTTTCTAATTTAAATAAAAACATAAAAACAAGAATATAGCTGTGGTGCTTTGAATGATAATGGCTCCACAGTCTCATATATATGAATACTTGATTCCCCAGTTCATAGAAGTGTTTGGGAAGAATTAGGAGACGTAGCTTTGTTGGAGGAGATGTGTCATTGGGAGTGGGCTTGAGACTTCAAAAGCTCAGGCCATTTCTTAGTTATCCCTCTCTCTTTTTCTCATACCTATGAATCAGATGTAACTTTCAGATACTTCTTCAATACCATGCCTGCCTGCCTGTTGCTGTGCTTCCTGCCATGATTGGCATGGATTCCAACTCTGTAGAGGTCTGAGCCCACAAATTAAATGCTTCCTTTTATAAGTTCTTGGTCATGATATCTCATCACAGCGATAGGAAAGTTAACTAAAGGGGAAGTTGGTACCAGGGAGTGGGCTCTTGCTGTGACAGGCCTGAACATGCTGTGTTTTTAGAGAAATGTAGAAGACTTTGAGACTTTGAATTAGGAAAGTAGGTGAACATTGTAAGTGGGGCTTGATGGAACATTCTAGTAGGAGCTTGGAAGACAGTAGCACTCAGTAGTTTCAGTGGACTATGAAAGTCAGCTCAAGAGGTTTCAGAGGGAAACAATATTAGCAGCTGGGATAGAGACCATTCTTGTTATATTTTCACAAAGAATGTGACTCTGCCTTGTCCTAAGAATCTGCCTGAATCTCAATTAAAGGATTTTGTACTAATTTCATCGTCAGAGGAGATTTTTAAGACAGCCTGTGTTGTGTGGTTATTGGTGATCACTCTTTGGTTATTAGTGATCACTCTTAATGCAGATCTACAATGAAAAGGAGCAAGCAGGACAAAAAGAAATACAAAATGTACAGTTTGAAGAGAAAAAGAACAATAGGAAATGTAATGTCGGAGCCTTGGTTTGTGATGAAAGAGATAAGGAGAACTGGAATAAAGGGAATGGCACCCAGCTGACCCTGCAACTTGTGAAAAGAAAAGGACTAAAGAATTATCTGTTCCCAAATGTTCAAAAAAATCAAAGCTTGTACAAATATAATTCAAGGGGAGGGCCAGGCTCCCACTCAAGTGAGCAAAAGAACTTGGAAGCAGTGGCCATGTGGCTTTAGAATCATGAGGGATGCATGAATGAAGAGGTTGTGGAATCTTCCTCCAACATTTAGGAGAACCATATGTGTGCAGTAAGGGAGTCACTGCATGGAGGCCCCTGGAGGCCATTGGGTGAAGCTGTAAATGTGAAACCTGGATTGCCTTGGAGATTCCATGATGTTGGAGCTGTGGGATGTGTATTTGTCAAGGAAAGCTGCAGACAGGGAATGGAAACAACCCAAGAGAGAGAAGTGTGTTGCAGTCAACAAAGCTGGAAGGGCAGAGCCATCTAACCCCTTTGACATCAAACATAAGAGTTTCAGAATTTTGGGGTTGCCCTACTGGTTTCAGTCTTGATTTGGTCTAGAATTTGTTTACTATGCCCTCTTTCCTCTCTTTTGCAATGGTATGTATATTATTTGCCATTGTATGTTTAAAGTATGCAATTAGGTTTTTTATCTTGATTTTATATGGGGTTACAGTTAAGAGATTGCTTTCAGTCTCAGAAGACTTGGACTTTTAAAGTATATTGATATTGTGAGAGACTGGGGATTTTTGAAGTTGTACTAAATGCATTTAGCATTGTGATATGGCCACAAGTCTATGCAGGTCATGGAATAGAATGAGACAGTTTGAATGAGAATGGCCCCCATAGACTCACATTTTGAATGCTTTGTCCCTAGTTAGTGGAATTGCTTAGGAAGAATCAGGAAGTGTGGTCTTGTTGGAGGAGGTGTGCCACTGGGAATATTCAAAAGTTCATGCCATTTCTTAGTTGGTTCTCACTGCCCTGTGTCTGTGAATCAGATATAATCTCCCAGCTACTGCTCCCTGCTAATTTCCATGCTCCTTGACGTTATGGTATTGACTCCACCCCTCTGGAACTGTGAGTCCCCAAATTATGTGCTTTCTTTTCAAAGTGACCTTGGTGATGGTGTCTCATCACAGCAAATAGAAAAACAACTAAGACATCAGCCGAAAGTTAATAAGCACGCATTCAGTTGGTTCATCTATATAATACTAAAGTTCAGTAAACATTATTTTTAATTAAAAATTAATTTTAAAATGCATATGAGTGTTTTGCCTATATTTATATCTGTTTGCCACATGAAGACCTAATGCCCACTGAGGCCAGGAGACTGTTCAGATCCCCTGGAACTGGGATACAGATGGTTAAGAGCCACCGCATAAGTGCTAGGAACTGAACCCTGGGTCCTCTACAAGAGCAGTAAGTATACTTAACTGCTCAGCCAACTCTTTAGCTCCTATATAAATAATTTTAGAAACATTCAAAATTAGCAGAATTCAAATCCATCTTCTCCTTGTAATGTGATATTTCTAGTTCTTAAACACTGAGCTGTTTCTTTTACTTTCACACTTAATTGTAGTTATATAGCAGTAGATACTTTATGGAACTGGTTTTAACAGAAGGTATAGGATGGAGAACCTTCTTATCATGAAAAGAATAGGTGGGGCTCTTACTCAGCCCCCCTTTCCATCTAATATGATCTAGTCATGTGTGAAGGATCTGAAAAAAATTGGTTTCCTGTGTCCTTAAGGGATGATTCACCTCTTTTAGGCTCAGCCCACATTTCTCAACCTTTGTATCCTTAGGCTGAAAACTGCGATTTAAACATGGCATCCCAATGAGTCAGGAAATGACTTCATCCCTTACTGAGTTGCTTTTCACACTAATGGGAAGCCCTGAAATAGATGTGCCTCACATCCCTGCTGCAAGCCTTTGCTGTCATTTAGAGGAGCTATTGCTCTATGAGAATCCACACTGAAGCCTATTATTCCAGGGAGACAATTTTGTTATAAAGAAGTGATTTGTTATTTTAAGACTTGGCAAACAAGCATATGGGGGGAGTTTATTTGGAGAGATGGCAATAACTCTCAGCGAGGTGTGCTTTTTCCTTACTTTGTTCTGCTTGACAGAAAGGACCAGGACTTGGCACAAGCTAAAATTCTATAAAACTAATTTATCAGGCTCTGCCAGCATCTGCTCATTGCCCTTGAAAATAAACTGCCTTTTCTTTTATACACCTACGTGTGGTACTCCTTCTGTTGCCTAAGTGGGACACAGTTGGGAGATATATTCAACAAAGCAGTGCAAATGCCTAGTGATCATAATCAGGAATTGGTGAAATTGACACATGACAAAATAATTTGTACTAAGTTTTCCAAAGCCTTGCTATGTCTCCATCAGTGATTGCCCGTGCTGACTTATCATTTATTCAAAGTCTCATTGGAAGCAATTACAGACATTTTAGAATAGGCAGTCAAAATAACAAGTCATTTAGACCAGCAATTATGCATTATATGCAGTTGTCCTTTCTATTAGAAGATGACACTATTGATGCCACAACCTCCCCATGTTAAAAAAAATGTGTCTGAAAGATTGAAGTGTGACTGTCAGATTCTTCCCCTTGGATCACACATGCTGTTTGTCATTTTGCTGTGAACTCAAGTGGCAGCCTGCAAACATGCTGGCTTTTCTTTTCCACCTCTTAGCCTCATGGTCAGGGCCTAATTAGGCATTATGAGCAGACAAAGAAAATATTTACAAAGTCAGCTCATATGGGAGATGGTTTAGAGGTCTCTGTGAGGGTTAGTGCTCCTGGGTGATTCTTGTGCTTTGACCCACTGGAGGAGCAGTCTGCAGCAGTCTGCTTGGCAGGCATTTCCCTTCTTCTGTTAAAACAGAGATGCTTGTTTGCCATGCTTGGTGTCCTTTAGGCCTTCACATTGTCCCTTGTCTTAGTGGAGGCTAGGAAGACAGAGGATTTATTTGTCAAATTTGTATTTATGGAATGTTGCACTCTAACTGTGTTTAATGTGTTTGGTTGATTTGCAAGATGGGCTGTCTCCTTAAAAAAGTCAAGTTGTAAAAGACTGTATCTTTTGCCGAGACGCTGAGTTAATAAGGAACAGCTGGGGCAGAGTGATGTCATGTGCCACCTGCATGAAAGGCCGCCCAGAGGCTCACACCAAAAGAGAGTTCTCCAGACAAGTGGGTTTCAAACCTATTATTATTTTTTGTAATTTTTTTGCAGAGCAACATTTTCCCTATTGAAATCATTTCCCAAACCCCCAAATATATCAGAAAGACACAGTCTGACTTTCCATGACTGAAGTTAGAGTGGAGAGTCTGGGGCCCATTCAACTTTCCTGTCATCAGCAACAGTCCTTCAAACTTCTTCCTGGGAATTTTAGGGAGCAGAAATATATAGAAAAAGAGAATTTTCAGTAGTGGGATGTGTGTACCCCAGAGTGTTACCAAGATGAATCATTTGGATATTGGAAAAATTACTGATGCTATTTATATTTAGTTTTTCTTATCTTTAAAACTTTGTTTTTGATTTTCATTTTTCTTGAGAGAGAGAGATTGAGAGAGAGAGAGAGAGAGAACATGGAGTTGTAGGGAGGATCTGTGAGAAGGTGGGGGAGGGGAAGTGTGATTAAAATATATTGTATGAAAATTTTTAGTTAAAATGAAAACTTCTTACTTTTATATACCCAATAATGTAACAATGCATTGATACATGGCAGGATGAACATACTGCACTGAGACTGAAAGACATTAATATCAAGGATATGTGGAGACTGATGATGGTATAGATGTCTAAAAACAGGTTTATGGGTGCATTGTAGGTGATTCATAGATACACTGCAAGTAAACTGGGTGACTTGTTGGCATAGTAAGCAGCAGGACAGTGTAACTGGCCATGGGTGGCTTTATATTTGTATACTGTAGTGGTACTGAATCGTGGTCCTAAAGGTACCAGGCTCTAACTCCCTGGAAATATTAGGAAAATGTTTTAAATGTGAGATAACACAGGCTCTAACAGATAAATACCATATGTTCTCTCTCATGTTTGGATCATAGCTTCAATATTTTATATATTTGTATTTAATGTAGGTTTATGTATTGTGGCAGGAAACTAGGAATTGGTCAATGATAGAAAGTAGAGGCCTTAAGGGGAGAGGGATGTAATAGAACACATATGATTTGAAAGTGGAAGGAGTAATACTGGAGGTAGAAGGATTTAAGCAGCAATGGAGAGTTGAGAGGAAGGGGAGAAGATGAGGTGAGGTGAGGGTCACCCAAAAGTAAGTGTGCATGAAAATGGCTGCGGAAACTTGCTACATTTTAAATTAATGGAAAAATTAGAATCACAGAGAAAAAGGAATCAACTGAGACTACCTGGATGGTCACTGAATGCCATTGCTAACTTCCTCAAAGGGGACATAGGGAAATTTGACACATATAGAGGAGATAATAAGATGAAGATATAGGCAGATGTTGGTGCAATGCAGTCATAAACCAGGGAATGATGGTGGCTACCAAAACCAGGAAGAAGCAAATAGAGTCTGTAGGATTTTATAACCAAATTTCCTAACCTAGTCTTCCGATTTCAAGGACAACCCAGGAAGTTAAAATAAAGGGGGTTTTGTTATGATTTTGATATTCCAAATAGGTGATAGCCCGACTTTTAGGCACCCTAGGCCAGAAATTTCAAAATCTGGACAAGATTTTGTGTTAGGGTATGGGTTGAATCCCAGGTCTTAGCCAACTTGTTCTAAAGCAAGAAATTAGCAATTGCAAGAACAATAAATGCAATGGCTTCTTAGAGGAGTTAAGATGAAGGATCAGTAATAAAAGTCACAGAGGCGCCAAGCATGAACTTTCTAGCTTACAAGGATTCACATAAATTTTGTTTAGAATCATTCTTTTAGGCTTCATACTAACACTCAATTTTAAATGATTATGTTTTGCCAGCATGGAGGACCTTTGTAGTGTGAAAAGGCATCTTAGAGTAATTATATACAATTCATACATTTCTAGTTATATATTTATGTGGATATTTTATACAGTATATACCCAGGTTAATTGCTTTCCATACAAAGAAAGCATTACTTGTATCTCAGAAGCTTCCCAAATGTCCCTTCCCATTAATGACTACATTCCCTCCCTAACAAATACAGCTTCCATCCTGCTTTTGCATAGTAATCATAGTCTTTATTATTATTTTAGTGTTTTTTATTTTCATTATTTTGCAGCAATGAGAAATAAACAGTTTCATGTGTGCTAAGCAAGTGGTCTACCATCAAGCACACCTCCTGCCCTCTTTGAAGTTGTGTTAACTGTGTTAGCATCCCTAAAGAACGGTAGTTTTGACTATTTGGAACTTTATTTTAATAATAAAATCATATTGTTTGTATTGGTTGTACTTTCTCTGCTCAACATTGTATTTCTATTTCTATGACTCATTTATACTCTTGTACCATTCTAATTCAGGAGTTTTCATTGCCATGTAACATTTCATTGTATGATAATGCCATGGTTTATCCTTTCTATTGTTCAGACTATTTCTAGTTTGGGGCAATTATAACCATTGAACATTTTTATGTGTGTCCATATGTGTCCATATATATCTGTCTCTCTGTGTGTATTTCTGATTAAAGAAACATATTTTCTGCAGGTTGGCAGATTATGCCAGACTGTTTTGCAAAATGGTGGTTGAGTCAGTTTATACTTCAGCACCAGCAAGTGGGAGTTCCTGAGTCTCTCTGTCCTTGTAACACTTGGTATTGGAGGGCTTTGATTGTTTTTGCCAAAATGATGTCATATCTTATTGGGACTTTAATTTCTACTTTTTGAATTACTAATGACTGTAAGCTCTTTAAAGTATATATTGAAGTATGTATATATATGAAATGTATTCTTTGGTTATTCAATCTGCCTTTTATTAACCACAGTGCTTAAGATTAAGCCCAGGGCCACATGCATGCTAGGTAAGTGCTCTATCACTGAGATGTATAATTAGTTCACAATTCCTCTTTTAAAACTTGTTACTTAAACCCACTTTGTATTGTTTTATTTGTCGCTTCCTTATTGATCCGTGGGAGTTTCTTTCTTGTATGGCACAATAACACTTGCAGATTTCCTTTTTAATGTTGAAATTATATCTCAGATGAACAGGAGGTCTTTATTTGAATGTATTCAAGTTATCTTTCGATATCTTTTCCTAGTTACCAAAGTAGTACATGATTATTACAGAAATTTTAGAAACACAGAAAGAATGAACAGCACATGATTCAACCCCTAAGGATCATTATGGCTAGCATGTCATATGAATATTCTTTAATGGCATTTGTCCAATGACATTTCCTTTATGAAAGAAAATTGATAGTCACACTCACAAATATTTGCAGATGCAGAGATGCACACATGTGCCATTAGGAGGCATATAGCTTGTTAAGTAAGAAATAGACAACATAATACACCCACATAGTTTATAAAAGAAAGACTACTAAAAGGTTTATAATGAAAGAAGAAAAGAAACTAATTGCATCCTTTATCTTTTCTCTCCACAGATGATCACTTCCAACAATTACAGCTGTTTCTGATGTCCTGCACTTATAATTAATTTTTTTTTCTGGAAGAGGAAGAGTAAGTTTTCTTTAAGAGTGTGAACCCTGGTAGGCTAACTACACTTCAGAGGGTGGCCCCATATTCCAAAAGTATTTGGGCAACACAAATTATACTCCATAGGATAAAAAAAAACCAAAAGACTTGAAATTAGGTGACTGGGGAGGGTGAGGATAGATTGGGATGAGCTTGGAGATGGAGGTGAACTTGATCAAAATACACTATGAAATTCTCAGGGAATTAATCAAATACTATTAAAAATAACAAAATGTGCTGGACAGTGGTGACATATGCCTTTAATCCCAGCACTCAGGAGACAGAGACAGGCAAATCTCTCAGAGTACAAAGTTAGCCTGGTCTACAGAGCAAGTTCCAGGATAGCTAGGGATACATAGAGAAACCCTGCCTCAAAAGCCTCAACTAACCAAGCAAACAAACAAGAAACAAACAAGCAAAAAATAAAATGCAATTTCTGAGACAAAAGCTTTTTAAAAAAATTCATCACTTTGTATATGTCTATACATGTCTGTCTTGCTATGGTAAATGAGAATTTTGCCCTATCATTCACACAAGCCTATATATACACATACTCTATACACTCTACCTTCCCTCATTTGCATATAATTTTGTTACTATTTTCATAACTTAGTAATATTTACATTACTATGATTATTTCAATATTGTTTATTACTAAGCCAAATTGTGTCTGTTGTTGTCTTTCTTTATATGGCTGGTTGTTTTTCTGAAAGCTACAATTGATCAATTTTGTCACCTTTAAATTTTATTTATTTACTTATTGGTTTTTAGAGACAGGGTTTCTTTGTGAAACTTTATTTTTTCCATATGCTCTATTAGATCTGCCATATACCTATATAAGTATATATAATTATATACTAAACAGAAAAATTGGCTACTGCTACTCCTGCTGTGGATTTTCCTCCCGAAGGCCATCATCTTGTTCTGTTGGTGAATTTTTGGGTCCCTTGTACAGTTGCAGAGTCTCCTCCTACTGGTTTGTGTTCTATCTATTGTCTCATGGATTCTCTATTTTTTAAAGTTTCTTTTTCTTAGAAAATACTTCCCCCTGTAACTTTCCAATAAAAGGAACAGGAGAAACAAGTGACTGAAAAGACATAATTCTAAATACATAGTTGATTTTTAATTTGGCTGCATTTAGAGTTCTCTTTCAAACAGTTAATTGAAAAATAATTTTCCCCTTTGCATTTTGAAGACACTGCTTCATGGTCTTCCAGAATCTCTTGTTGTAAAAGGTTAGGGTATTCTGATCCCAATCCTTTTAGAATCTTGTCTTTTTCTTGTTGTTCTGAATATTCATATAATGCTTCCTACACTTGACTGACCCTGGGTCTTCATATCTGTCTCTTCTGAACCAAGGCCTAAGTATATAGAGTGATTTAAGCGAATGCACTCTGGGCAGAAATAGCTTGGCACTACATTTCCACTTTACTCTCTGGATAGTCCTTCCTCCACAGTTTAGTCTTTGAGTTTAGCTATTTGATGCTTTTAAGGCGATTAAAACAATTTTATCTAGTTGTAAAACTTCTTTTTCTAAATGATGCCTTTATCTGCATCACTGGAAACTAATATTTGTATTCTCTTTGAGTATAGCATATTGGCTAGTATATTCAGTAAATATATATGCAATTTTAAAAACATTATTATATATAATTCTTTAAATCTTGTTAAGTTTCATGAATTCAATTTTTCTCAGTTCCCTTTCTCACATTTTCAAAGAAACTCTTGTCTAACAGCAATTTTAACTTCTCTGAGTTGCAGTAACACCTTCTTTACTATGGGCTTCTAATCATTACTTTTTTTAACTTAATGCAAATTGATTTATGTGTAGATAACTTTATACGTTAATTTGCCTGAGGTAAGGGAAGCCCAGATAGTTGGCAAAACATTATGGCTTGGAGTGTCTGTGAAGGAGCATCCCAAAAAGATTATAACTTGAGTCAGTAGATTCAGTAAAGAAGATCTAGCCTCGCTAGTATGCATGGGTAACATCAGTTTGATTCGGGCCCAGACAGACAGAAGAAAAAGGCAGAGGAATGGGAAATTGTCTTTCTGTTTTTGTAGTGAATCATTTGTCTTGATCTACCTTTGGATGTTAAAGTCCACGGTCCTCATTCTTTTTTTTTTTTTTTTTTTTGGTCTTATGAGACAGGGTTTCTCTGTATTGTTTTGGAGGCTGTCGGTCCAGCCCGGCCTCGAACTCACAGAGATCCGCCTGCCTCTGCCTCCCGAGTGCTGGGATTAAAGGCGTGCGCCACCACCGCCCGGCTGGTCCTCATTCTTTTAGACTGTGGTACTTCTACCACAATTCCTTCCCTCTCCCTTGTTTCTGAGTCTTCAGAATAGGATGGAATTCTATCACCAGGACTCCTTGTTATTCAGCGTACAGATAGTATCTCAGGGAACTTCTCAAACTCAAAAACTACGTAAAACAATCCCTGTAAGTCTTACCTTAGATATCTACATAATACTATTAGTGCTCTTTCTCTGTGGATGCCTAATCCAATTATTGGGTTACTTGGTGGTGTGTCAGAAAACAATGAGCCTGTTCTTAAGAGGAAATAATATATAAACCAGGTTGAATTTAAATGACACATAAAGCAAGATTGGAGCTGAGAAAGTGGTGGTCTTGATAGTAGACCCTTCTAAGTCATGTAGCAAAAAGGGGATAGACATTCACAGCAGGATTAGGTGGTAGACTTGGGGAGTGTGAATTGATGCTAATCTGGTGCTTGTTAGGTGCCACATCTGTGCTACAGTGACTACATAGGCTACTTCTTTTTAATGAGGTGCGAGAGGAAAAGGAAACTGAAGACACTAACATTAAGCTATTTCCTTATGTTATATTTCTGATAGCCAAGTTCCTTTAATGCTTAGGCCTACACTGTTTCCAACAGCTAGGGTCAAGAGGAGTCACATGGAAAACCACCACATCTGATTTTTGGTGATAGCAGCCACATCTCAGCTCATAAACGGAGCAAAGAAGAATTCAAGAAGTAACCTCTTTTAAGCACCTCTTGGGAGCTGTTAATAATTACCAGAATGTATTCATTGGAATTTCATAGTCTGGACCAGTGCATAGCTTCTATGAAGTCTTATAAAATGGTTAAAATGCCAGGTGTGAGCAGTGTGGAGAACTGGATCATCTTCAGATTGGATGATTCTCACCCATATTATTGTCAGATATAGGATTAATTTTCATTGTGACAAATGGGGGAGTAAGGGTCTATAGCCATTTCCTGTTGGAACCTACATAGCAGAAAACACCTGTAATGTAACTCAGTGTACTTGTTCTGGCACCAGACAGGATTTGCACCACAGAAACCGAGGGAAAGAAATGACAAATACCGAAGTAAGTATTAGCTCAACCTGCATTTTAGCAATTTCTCAGCTTTCAAAGGCTAAAGACTTCAACTGTTACAGCACTGCTTGGAAGTAAAGAGCTGACTCTCAGAATACATGCTGCAAACAATAGGACTGACTGTCTTTGAGTCTTTAAAAACACTCTACAGCTGCATGGCAAAGGTGGTGCATGCCTTTAATCCCAGCACTAGGGAGGCATAGGCAGGCAGATCTCTGTGAGTTTGAGGCCAGCCTGGTCTACAGAGCGAGTTCCAGGACAGCCTCCAAAGTTATACAGAGAAACCCTATCTCAAAAACACAAACAAAAAAATTAAAAAAGCTACTACAGCTAAACCCTGGGCCACACTGCCTTTTCACTGTTTTAGTTCATTGGCGATTTTCCCCTTGAAGTGCTGTCATCTAATTCTCCCCATGATTTTATCAGCTGTGTGTTCAACTGCTAAATACTGCTTCAGCTAATGCTATCATTCAACACAGAATGATCTCAATGCAGTCTCCAGAGTCTAGAAAAAATATTCAACTTTACTCCAACCTCTGAAGCAAACAACTTCAATGATTTTGCTTATGATAGTTTAGGTAAAGCCAGAAATCATTAGGTAAACTCTCAGAAATTCATTGTTGGCATATATTTTGTCTTGCCAGAACTCTTTTGTCTTCCATGGGTAATAATAGTAATATTCTTTCGATTTGTGCTCAGATATTTTTTATCATTTTTTATTTTAATTTTAAATAGATTGTTTTACATGTCAATCCCAGTTCCCTCTCCCTCCCCTCTTCCCGCACTCCACTTCCCCCCCTCCCTCCCACCCTATTGCCAAATCCTTCCACATAGGGGATATCTAGAGTCTGTCATTTTACTCTTGGTAGGGTCAAGGCACTCCCTTAAGAGTCCAGGCTGAGAGAGCATCTCTCTTTGTGCTATAGGCACATGAAGACAGTTTGTATACCAGGGATAGACACTGATCCACAGCTCAGGGCCCCATAGGTTGCCCAGGCCTTCTCACTGACACTCACATTTGGGGGGTCCAGATCAGTCCCATGCTGGCCTCCCCACTGTCGGTCTGGGGTCCAAGAGCACTCCCCTGTTCAGATCAGCTGTCTCTGCTGGTTTTGCCAGCCCATTCTTTGCCAATTTGCTCATCACTCCTCTCTCTCTGTCACCCAAGGAACTCAGATATTTTTTTAGCATCTCCAAACACAATTCTTGGGAGCTTCATATACATCCACTTAAAAAGTACAGCACGCTGTGAAGGAAGCAATAATCATTTCATGGGAAGAACCTATGACATAGACATTTTTTAATTGCTATCAGTTAGTGTTCCATCAACCAGGTCCAATCTGGCTTCAGGATCTGTGAATTCCCAAATTTAACTTGAAACTTCAGTGTCCCTTTGAAATAATTTCCCTCCCAGGAATATTGCAGCCTGAGATCATTACTGAAATAATTGACTCTCCTGGGAGTTTCCTTATGGGAGAATGACCCCTGCAGTTCATGACTGGGGAACTGGCAAAGGAGCATATTTTCCTGTTCCAATGTTTCCTTTGAGGAGGACAAAAAGACCAAACCATGTTTATCAGTTGTGATTCAAATGAGGAAGGGAATACACACACACAGACACAAAACTGTAGCCAAATTAAGAGTATTTTTAAGACCATTTGACTCTTCTTGGAGATTCATTTCATTATTTGGAAAACAATGTCTTAATACCTGTTACATGCAAGGCATACTTATAGCATTAGTGATGTCCTGGTGATCAAAATAGGTGACACCCTCACTCTCACAGTGCTTTCCTTCTAACAGGAATCTAGGAGAAACATAGCACACTTAAAACAAAGACATGAAAGTATGTAGCATATTAAGTAGTTATAAATGAGGCTGCAGGATGGCACTAGAAGAAACCATCCGAGTGAGGTAACTCAGCCACAAAAAGACAAACATGGTATGTATTCACTCATATATGGATTTTAGACATGGATCAGGGGAGTGCCAGCCTACAATCCCACCACCAGAGAGTCTTGGAAACAGGAAGGACCCTAAAAGAGATATGCATGGTACCCCAGAGAAGGGGAATGGGACAGGATCTCTTGAGCAGATTGGGAGCATGGGGGGAAAGGGAAGGGAGCTTGGAGAAAGACAGCGAGAGAAGCGGAGGGGAGAGGATGACATGGGGGAGCAGGAAAGTTGAGTTGGGGAAGAATAGAGAAGATCAGGATGAGAGATACCATAATAGAGAGAATCATTATAGGTTTCAGGAGAGATACGGCACTAGTGAGATTTCCAGAGATCTACAAGGATGATACCAACTGGCAATCTAAGCAATAGTGGAGAGGCTACCTTGAATTCCCTTCCCTGATAATGAGATTGATGACTACCTTATATGCCAACCTAGAGCCTCCATCCAGTGGCCGGTGCAAGCAGAGGCAGACACCCACAGCTAAACACTGAACTGAACTCCTGGAACCCAGTTGCAGAGAGGGAGGAATGATGAGCAAAGGGGTCAAGACGCAGCTAGTGAAATCCACAAAAACAGCTGACTTGAACAAGGGGGAGCTCATGGAGCCCAGACTGATGACTGAGAGACCAACATGGGACTGATCCAGACCCCCTGAATGTGGATGTCAGTGAGGAGGCCTCAGCAATCTATGGGGCTTTGTGTAGTAGGCCAATATTTATCCCTGGCATACAAATGGACTCTGGGAGCCCATCCCACAATGAGGGATGCTCTCTCAGCCTGGACACATGGGGGAGGGCTTAGGCCCTGCCCTGGATGAAATGACAGACTTTGGAGATCCCCTATGGAGGGCCTCAGGACCTCACCCTCCCTGGGGAACAGAGTGGGATTGGGTGGGGAGTTGGGAGGGTGGGGGGCAGCACGCTGGGGATGAGGGGAGGGAGAGGGACCTGGGATTGACATGTGAAACAAGTTTGTTTCTAATTTAAATAAGTAAAAACCAAAACAAAACAAAATAAAAAATAAATGAGGCTGCAGTAGCTTCTGCTTCAATACTTGCTTCAAACTGACTTTGTCTTTGCACTTTAGAACTCCTAAATAGGCAAATACATACTTCAGGGTCATTTCTGGGACCCTTGACTATGTGATCAATTATGTTACCATTTAATATAGTGAACATAACAGTAAAATAAAAGAGGCACACTATTTGGACTTATTCTTAACATTTAGCTTCTCTGGCAACTTAAAAAAATACAATTTGCTCCTTAAATTTGGTGCAGTATCAGTTTCCTGATTTTTTTAAACACATGTCCTCACACTGGATGGCCCAAATTGGCAGAAATATGTTGTTTTACAATTGTGTAAATTAGAAGTCCAAAATTAAGTTGTCAGAATTAATTCTAAGTACTGTGAGGAAGAATCAGCCCCATGGCTCTTTCCTAGCCTCTGGAATTTTCCAGGCTACAAGTTTTGGCTTGTAAAGAAACTTCCTTGCATCTTCATATCATCTTTCCTCTATTGGTGTTTATCTCTGTGTCCAAATTTTCCTTTTTTTAAAAATTAACCAATTATAATGAACTAAGACTCATTATAATGGATTCATCTTAACTTCATCATCTGCAAACACTATTTCCAAATAAACTCATGTAATGGATCCTGGGAGTTAACATATATTTGAAGTGGGTTAAAATTGGCTCATAGTGGATGTTGATATATTTGAATTATATCATAGTTTAAATATATATTTAAAATATCAAGAGTAAGATGGTTAGAGAAGCTTCCTCCAGCAGCAGGTGGGAACAAACCCAGAGACTCACAGCCAGAGATTACACCACACACACAGAGATACCTTGGAACACACAGTTCTAAATGGGATGCCTTCATCAAATCCCCTTAGATCACAGGGAACCACTCAGAAGAGAAGGCAGAAAGAGTGCAAGAGTCAGAGGGGATGGAAGGCACTAGGAGAATAAGACCCTTTGAATCAACATGACCAAAGTTCAAATGAACTCAGAGAGACTGAAGTAACAAGCACAGGGCCTACATGGGTCTGCATTAGGTCTTCTGTGTATATATTACAGTGTTGTGGAATATTTGTTTAACTATGCAAACATGTGTTGCAGTTTTTTTCATACCCATGTACTGTATTATCACAATGTAGTTACAGTGGAAGACAGCCATGCATGTACCTTATCACATTGTATAGTTGCAGTGGATATACATGCATTTGCACATAGTATAGTGGTGGTGGAAACATCCCCACCCATATGTCTAGTTACAGTGGGGAAGTCACATTCATTCATAGCACATTGGCAAGTTGCAGTGGGGTGAAGCAACACTCGTGCATAGCACACTAGGCTCGTTGCAGTGGAATGCAGTTATACTCATGCATGGTATTCTTGTTTTGGCTACCTGGCATCTGCACATGTGTTGCAGTTTTACCTTGCCTGTTTAAGGCACCTTATTGGTCTAATAAAAAGCTGAGTGGCCAATAGTGGGGGAGAAGGTATGGGCAGAACTTCCAGGGAGGAAGAATAAGGAGGAGGAGGAATTTAGGCTTTGGATAGAAAGGAGAAATTAAAGGATATGTCAGGGGCTAGCCAGCCATACACAGAGGAAGCAGGAAAGTGCGACATACAGAATGAAATGAAATGTTAAAAAGCCCTGAGGTGAAATGTTGATGAAGACAAACAGGTTAAATTAAGTTAAAAGAGCTAGTGGGACAAGCCTAAGATAAGGTCAAGCATCCATAATTAATAATAAGTCTCCGTGTCTTTAGTTGGGAGCTGGTTGGAGACCTAAAGAAAATTCCAACTACATTATAGCTTTAAGTTTAGTATTTTTATGGGACTCCTGAGTGTGTCAATGAGTGGCTCTCTGAGTCTTGTGCTTGCTCTTGAGGATTTTTCACCTTGTCCAACTTCAATATGAATATTTTGTCTTCATCTTATTATATTTTATTTTGTCATGCTTTGTTTTTGTCATCTCTTAGAAGCCTGTTCTTTTCTAATGAGAGGCAGAAAGGGAGTGGATCTGAATGAGAGGGGTGGTCGGGAAGAACTGGGAGGAGCAGAGGACGGGGAAATTGTAATCAGGATATATTGTATGAGAAAACAATCTATTTTTAATAAAAGGGGAAAAGGAAAACAAAATACAAAAGCGTGAGATGCTACAGTAATTACTGATAAATTTAAATGTTTCATTTCTCTAGTATAAGTCAATTATTAAAATCTTTCAGCTATACCACTGTTGGTCATATACTCAAAGAACCCTAATTTCTACTACAGAGATATGTTCATAGCTGCTCTATTCATAGCAGCTGGTGGAACAGCTTAGGAATTCATCAAATGATGAATAGATAGTGAAAATATGGTATCTATGAACACTAGAATTTTATTCAGCTGTAAAGAAAAATTAAAATTATGAATTTGTAGATAAATGGATGGAACTGGAAAACAATACTGAGTGAAGTAACTCAGACCAAGAAAGGCCAAGTCTTTTGTAATCACTCAGTAACCATTATTAGCCCTAGATAAATTGCCAGGTTTCTAGTACCAGGCATATTTTCCCCCTGTTGTGGTTCACAGGCATCAGAGTTGGATAAGACTACTAATTACTTCCCCTCACTTAGCAGCTTGCATAGTACTTTCTGGTACTATCAAAACTAGACTACAGGAAACAGGCTTTCAGAATAGAACAGCTCAAATCACTGAGTCCTGTGTCCTAAGTGTTTGGTTTGTATCTTTAGCAATAGCGACTTACCTTCAATCTCTGATTGGTAACCAAGGACAACAGCAATAGCCAATATTGTCGTAGGAGTTATGTAGCAGGCTTTCTTTGGACCACCACCAAACAGCTCCAAAATAAAGACATGGAGACTTATTAGTAGTTATGAATGCTCAGCCTTAGCTTAGGCTTGTCGCACTACCTCTTACAAATTTTTTCTATTTATAACTTATTTTAACCTGGTTCTCTTCATCTATGTTTTGTCTTGGGGCTTTTTACCTTTCTTTCATTCTGTATGTCCTATTTTCATTGCTTTCTCCGTGTCTGTTTGGCTGGTAGCTTCCTGGCTGGCTGGCCCTGGGCATCTCCCTCTTTTTCTCTCTTGTACTTTTTTCTCCCTCTAGCCTAGATTCCTTTTCCTACTTACTCTTTCTGCCTGCCAGCCCTGCCTATACATCTACTGCCTAGATATTGGCCATTCAGTTTTTTATTAGACCAACCAGGTTCCTTAGGCAGGAAAGGTAAAACAGTAACATATCTTTACATAATTAAACAAATGAAACATATATTTACATAGGTAAACAAATGCAACATTCTTTTACATAGTTAAAGCAATATTTTGCAACATAAACAAATCTTTACATAAATATACAAACACATCTTTACATAGTTAAAGTAATATTCCACAACAAAGATACTCAGACTATTCTGACCAACAATTCAAAAGGAAATTTCTCACATCTGGTACTAGGTAAAGAAGCTTCTCTTTCCAGTTTAGAAAACCACAACTGGACAAATTGCAGAAATCAATGGATTTCCTGTACCCAAGGCACAAGGAACATCATGGAAGAGGGGATGGAAAGATTGTAAGAGTCAGAGGATCAAGACATCTGATGTGAGACCATATCTCTTAGAAATAGCCACTTAAAGAAGATCTGACAAATGACAGTATCTATAAACATGCTAATGTGGAAGGACACTCTCATTGGATCTTTTTTTTTTTGATTTTTTTATTTTATTTTCCAGTTTAAATTTAGATAAGAAACAAGGTTGCTTCACAAGTCAGTTCCAGGTCCCTCTCCCTTTCCCTTCCCTCCTCCCGTGCCCTCCCCCCAACCCCCCCGTTATACCCTCATTCCCCCAGGGAGGGTGAGGCCCTCCATGGGGGTGTCCATAGTCTGTCATTTCATATAGGGCAGGGCCTAGACCCTTCCCCAAGAGTTCAGGGTGAGAGTGCACCTCACATTGTTCTATGGGAGTCCAAAGTCCGTGTGTATACTTGGGATGGGTACTGATCTGCTGCCCAAGGCTCAATAGATTCCCTAGGCCTCCTCACTGACACCCAGATTCAGGGGGTCTTGATCAGTCCCATGCTGGATTCCCAGGCTGATGCCTGGGATTCAAGAGTTAACCTTTGTCTGGTCAGCTGTTTCTGGGGGTTAAACCATCTCAGTCTTAATCCCTTTGATCATCAGTCCTCCCTCTTTGTTACAGGCTTTCTTGAGTTCAGCTCAGTACTTAACCTAGGGAGTCTGCCTCTTCTTCGATCAGCCACTAAATGAAGTTTCTGTTTCCCAGACTCTCTGGCCATAGGATTGTAGGCTGGCACTCCCCAGATCTATGTCTAAAATCCATATATGAGAGAGTACATGCCATGTTTCTCTTTTTGTGACTGGGTTACCTCACTCAGGATGGTTTCTTCTAGTGTCATCAATTTGCCTGCGAATCTCATGATTCCATTGTTTTTTTCTGCTGAATAGTACTCCATTGTGTAAATGTACCACATTTTCTCTATCCACTCTTCGGTTGAGGGACATCTAGGTTGCTTCCAAGTTCTGGCTATTACAAATAAAGCTGTTATGAACATAGTGGAACAGACATCTTTGTTGTATGAATGGGCATCTTTTGGATATATGCGTAAGAGTGGAGTTGCTGGGTCTTGTGGTAGGTTTATTCCCATTTTTCTGAGGAATCTCCATACTGATTTCCAAAGTGGCTGAACCAGCTGGCACTCCCACCAGCAATGGAGGAGTGTCCCCCTTTCACCACATCCTCTCCAGCATAAATTGTCATTGGTGTTTTTGATTTTAGCCATTCTGACAGAAGTGAGATGGTATCTCAGAGTTGTTTTGATTTGCATTTCCCGGATGGCTAAGGATGTTGAGCACTTTATCAAGTGCCTCTCAGCCATTTTAGACTCCTCTATTGAAAACTCTCTATTTAGTTCTGCAGCCCACTTTTTAATTGGGTCCTTTGATGTTTTGGAGACTTGCTTCTTGAGTTCTTTGTAAATTTTGGAGATCAACCCTCTGTCAGATGTGGGATTAGTGAATATTTTTTCCCATTCTGTGGGCTGCCTTTTTGTCTTCCTGACTGTGTCCTTTGCCTTACAGAAGCTTCTCAGTTTCAGTAGGTCCCATTTATTAATTGTTGATCTCACTGTCTGTGCTAGTGGTGTTATGTTCAGGAAGCTGTCTCCTGTACCAATTCGTTCAAGGGTACCACCCACTTTCTCTTCTAAGAGGTTCAGTGTGGCTGGATTTATGTTGGGGTCTTTGATCCATTTGGACTTAAGTTTTGTGCATGGCGATAAACATGGATCGATCCGCATTCTTCTACATGCCAGTCTCCAGTTATGCCAGCACCATTTGTTGAAGATGCTTTCTTTATTCCATTGTATATTTTTAGCTTCTTTGTCAAAGATCAGATGCTCGTACGTGTGTGGGTTAATACCCGGGTTTTCAATTCTATTCCATTGGTCTACCTGTCTATTTTTGTGCCAATACCAAGCTGTTTTCAGGACTATAGCTCTATAATAAAGCTTGAGGTCAGGGATGGTGATGCCTCTGGACGTTGCCTTGTTGAACAGGGTTGTTTTGGCTATCCTGGGTCTTTTGTTTTTCCATACATAATTGATTATTGTTCTTTCAAGGTCTGTGAAGAATTGTGCTGGGATTTTAATGGGGATTGCATTGAATCTGTAGATTGCTTTTGGCAGGATTGCCATTTTTACTACATTGATCCTACCTATCCAAGAGCATGGGAGATCTTTCCATTTTCTGAGGGCTTCTTTAATTTCTTTCTTTAAAGATTCAAAGTTCTTACGATACAGGTCTTTCACTTGTTTGGTTAGTGTTACCCCAAGGTATTTTATGTTGTTTGTGGCAATTGTAAAGGGTGATGTTTCTCTGATTTCATTTTCAGCGTTTTTATCATCTGTATATAGTAGGGCTACTGATTTTCTTGAGTTGATCTTGTAGCCTGACACTTTGCTGAAGGTGTTAATCAGCTGTAAGAGTTCCCTGGTAGAGTTCTTTGGGTCATTGATGTAAACTATCATATCGTCTGCAAACAGTGAAAGTTTGACCTCGTCCTTCCCAATTTGTATCCCCTTGATCCCCCTTTGTTGTCGTATGGCTATAGCTAGAACTTCAAGTACCATGTTGAAAAGGTATGGAGAGAGTGGACAGCCTTGTTTTGTTCCTGATTTTAGAGGAATTGCATTAAGTTTCTGTCCATTTAGTTTGATGTTGGCTGTTGGTTTACTGTATATAGCTTTTATTATGTTTAAGTATGTCCCTGTTATCCCAGATCTCTCCAAGACCTTTATCATGAAGGGGTGTTGGATTTTGTCAAAGGCTTTTTCAGCATCTAGTGAGATGATCATGTGATTTTTGTTTTTCAGCTTGTTTATATGGTGGATTACATTGATGGATTTTCGTATATTGAACCATCCCTGCATCCCTGGGATGAAACCTACTTGATCGTGGTGAATGATTGTTTTGATGTGTTCTTGGATCCGATTTGCCAGTATTTTATTGAGTAGTTTTGCATCAATGTTCATGAGGGATATTGGTCTGAAGTTCTCTTTCTTAGTTGTATCTTTGTGTGGCTTGGGGATCAAGGTTATTGAAGCCTCATAGAAAGAGTTTGGCAAAGACCCTTCTGCTTCTATTGTGTGGAACACTTTGAGAAGAATTGGTATAAGCTGTTCTTTGAATTTCTGGTAGAATTCTGCACTGAGGCCATCTGGACCTGGACTTTTTTGGTTGGGAGACTTTTGATGACTGCTTCTATTTCCATAGTGGTTATAGGTCTATTTAAATTGCTTATCTGTTCTTGATTTAGTTTTGGCAAGTGATAGCTATCCAGGAAGTCATCCATTTACTTTTAATTTTCGAATTTTGTGGAGTACAGGTTTTCAAAGTATGACCTAATGATTCTCTGGATTTCCTCAGAGTCTGTTGTTATGTCCCCCTTTTCATTTCTGATTTTGTTAATTTGCGTGTTCACTCTCTGCTGTTTGGTAAGTTTGGACAAAGGTTTGTCTATCTTGTTGATTTTCTCAAAGAACCAACTCTTCGTTGCATTGATTCTTTGTATTGTTTTCTGGTTTCTACTTTATTGATTTCAGCCCTCAATTTGATTATTTCCTGGCGTCTACTCCTCCTGGGGGAGTATGCTTCTTTGTGTTCTAGAGCTTTCAGCTGTGATTTTAATTCTGTTGTATAACTGTTCTCCTGTTTCTTCATGTGAGCACTTAGTGCTATGAACTTCCCCCGTAGCACTGCTTTCAAAGTGTCCCATAGGTTTGGGTATGTTGTGTCTTCATTCTCATATAATTCGAGGAAGTCTTTAATTTCTTTTTTTATTTCCTCTTTGACCCAGGGATGGTGCAGTTGAGCATTATTCAATTTCCATGAGTTTGCAGGTTTTCTGCAATTTGTGTTGTTGTTGAATTCTAATTTTAAAGCATGGTGGTCTGATAAGATGCATGGAGTTATTCCAATTTTTTTGTAGCTGCTGAGGTTTGATAGTTGCCAAATATGTGGTCGATTTTTGAGAAGGTTCCATGTGGTGGTGAGAAGAAGGTATATTCTTTTTTATGCGGATGAAATGTTCTATAGATATCTGTTAATCCCAGTTGGGTCATTACTTCTATTAGACCCTTTGCTTCTTTGTTGAGTTTCTGTCTGGTATTCCTGTCTAGTGGTGAGAATGGTGTGTTGAAATCTCCCACTATAACTGTGTGGGGCTTTAGATGAGATTTAAGTTCTAATAATGTTTCTTTAACGAATGTGGATGCCTTTGTATTTGGGGCATAGATGTTCAGGATAGACACTTCATCTTGGTGGGTTTCAACTGTGATGAGTATGTAATGACCTCCTTCATCTCTTTTGATTGATTTTATTTTAAAGTCTAGTTTGTTAGATATTAGAATTGCTACCCCTGCTTGTTTCTTGGGTCCATTTGATTGAAAATTTTTTTTCCCAACCTTTAACTCTCAGGTAATGTCTGTCTTTGAGGGTGAGGTGTGTTTCTTGTATGCATCAGAAGGAAGGGTTCTGTCTTCGAATCCATTCTGCTAGTCTGTGTCTTTTTATGGGTGAGTTAAGGCCGTTAATATTGAGGGATATTAATGACCATTGATTGCTCATCCTTCTTCGATTTGCGATGGTTGTTGTTGGTGGAATTATGTGTGGAATTTCACCCCTTTGTTCTTTTGGCTGTTGGTAGAGAGGGAATCTCTAATGCTTATGTTTTTCTGGTTGTAGTTAGCTTCCTTGGGTTGGAGTTTTCCTTCCAAAATTTTCTGTAGGGCTGGGTTAGTGGACACATATTGCTTGAATCTAGTTTTGTCATGGAATATCTTGTTTTCTCCATCTATAGTGATTGAGAGCTTTGCCGGGTATAGTAGTCTGGGCTGGCATCCATGGTCTCTTAGTGTAGGTAGAATATCTATCCAGGACCTTCTGGCTTTCAGAGTTTCCATGGAGAAATCAGGTGTAATTCTGATAGGTCTGCCTTTATATGTTACTTGACCTTTTTCCTTAGCTGCTCTTAATATTCTTTCTTTATTCTGTATGTTTGGGGTTTTGATTATTATGTGGCGAGGGGAATTTTTTTGTGGTCCACTCTATTTGGTGTTCTGTAGGCTTCTTGTACCTTCATTGGCATGTCTTTCTTAAGGTTGGGAACGTTTTCTTCTATGATTTTGTTGAATATGCCTTCTGCCTCTTTGAGGTGGATTTCTTCTCCTTCTTCTATACCTATTATTCTTAGGTTTGGTCTTTTCATGGTGTCCCATATTTCCTGGATGTTTTGCGTTAAGGATTTGTTGGATTTAAGGTTTTCTTTGGTTGTTAAATCCATTTCTCCTAGTGTTCTCATCGGATCTTTCTCTTAGACAAAAATACTATAGGCAACTAATGGCAGCCAAGAGAGCAAAAATTAGTCTTTCCTAAGGATGAGCTTCCTAATTGGTTATTCAATGCAAAGTGGTCAGCCCTTAAATCATAAACACACAAATGACAAAAGTGGACTTTGTGGGTTTTATTTACATACTTGTACATGTATATGTAACAACAATAGTGAAAGAAAAAGAGTATATCAATTTGAGAGTGGGGGCATGGGCAGAGTTTGAAAGGAGTGGATATTGGAGGATCTGGAGGGGGACAAAAGAAGGGGGAAATGATGTAATTATATTTTTGTTAAAATATTAAATTCTCAAAAATAAAGTATATTAAAAAGACCTTTCAAATAGTGAAATAGGGATATTGATAGAAAATTGTAAACTAAAAGTATATTGATAATTTTTAGGAAGATCATTAAATATTCTTGGGTCAGCAGATTTTAGACATGTAATCAAAAATATAAAGCAATGTAGATTACATTACAATAATATCATGATATTCATCAAATTGTTGGGCTTACTAACTTCACATTACCACATTACCAAATAAAATAGTCTTTAGAATGGCATAGGATACCAGTTCTAGTGGCACCGTGAAGGACAAAATACTTTTTAAAGGATACGGCTTTACTTGATTCAGATATTCCAAAGGGAATTTGTCACTTTTAAGACTATAAAATTCCTGCCCTACTCAGTGGATTGAATCAGTAGTCTTAATTCTTTAGTGTTTAATTTTTGAGTTGGCAATAAATTTGTTTAGGTAAACAGGAAGTAAAGGGGCTTAAAATATTCTATCACAGAATATTCTACAATGGCATGGAATTATTTTGATTAGAAGGCAATTACGAATCAACAGTTAGAGGGAAAATTGTGTTCAGAATATATTGTATGAAAAATTTATTTCTAATAAAAAGAAAAAAAAGAATAAATAGTTCCAGGAAAAGTTCTTTGCCATTTCCTTAGCTGTTTAAAATTTTGCGTCAAAATTTTCTCTGTGAGGGTGTTGTAAAATCCAGCTCCCTACCTATGACTCACTTCTTCAATGGTGTTTCTTTTTTTGCAGCAGATGGAAGCTTTTCCAGAGAACCACATCTGATCAAAGTACAGAGAATAAGTGACTGCGGGATATCTATATGGCACTTACTTCTGGAGTTAGACGGCCCGTACTGAGATGAGTCACTATAAACAAACTTTACTAATTAACCCTTCTCCTTATTTGTTTCCCTCATCTATTTCCTAGGCATGCTCTTACAATTTACTGGAGCCCAATTCCTCTTTTCCTTGTCTTATCGCTTCTTCGTAATTTATTGCCTTTTACCTAATTGCTGCATGAGCTTCTGCATCAATTACTTTTTTGATTTTCACTTATTTTCTATGAAGTTCTTGTGTACTTAAAACTAAAAATTAACAAAATCTGTTTGTTTTTTTCTTTCTTATCGGTCTATTGTCAGTTTAATTTGTAGTTCCCAACACTGAATAAAATAGGATAGAGGAATTTCCCCAACCTAGAGGTGGTAATGAAAATGATACAAGAAAATCTTTAAAATGTGTTCATCTTATTTGTTTTGCTGCCTTTGAATTCCACTTCTCAGCATGAGAAGAACGTGTTTCAGGCAGGAAGGGCAGAGCCATGTGGAACAGAGTTGGAGCTAGTTTATAGCTATGAATAGAGATCTGAACCCAGCTTCTATCAGTGAAATGTGGCTACCTTGTAGATATTGGAGTTATAAACAATACTGTTGAGTGTCTTTGAATTTATGTAGGTGATTCTTTTAGAGCACTATTGTGGCCATGGCTACCTGATAGTATTATGTCTGAAGCACAAGTGGACAAAGTGCTTGCTGAGCAACTGTGATGACCTGAGTTTAGATCCTAAGAGCCCAAATAAAAATCATGTGTGGTTGATGCATTTGTAACCTCAGGGTTAGAGGGGTGGACACAGGAAGATCTGGGCAGAATCGTTGGCAAGCCATCTTAGCCAAAATAAAGAAAATAAGATTATTTGAGAAATCTGTCACAAAAAGTAAGATGTAAACAATAGATGAGGATATCTGACGTCAGTTGCTAGACCCAAAAACACGCACAATTGTGTATACAAATAAACGCAACACACACACACACACACACACACACACACACACACACCGTATTTATCACAGCAATAATCCAACAAACTGATCTTACCAGATAGATTGCTATAGTTGAACTTCTTGACTTCATCATTTCCAGGCTTCCAAGGTGGTCATGAGAAAACTTTTTATCTTTTGGTAAAAGAGAACATTAATGATTTTTAAAGCAACAGTGTTTCAAATGACACATCTTTATTAGGGGTTTTACTTTTTCAGGGAGTGATCGTCATCAGCTACACATGGGCAGCTATTTTTTCAAAGGATTGATCAAATACACTTGTGAGTGGTTCACAGTGTGCTAGATTCACAGCTTTTTAGACGTCAGGAGCTTTTTGCTCCTCAAGAGCTCATCTTGATTACTTAAGAGTTGTGGTTCTCCACTTTTTGTGTGAAAGAAACTGTTTCTGAGTAGAGTACAAAATAAAAGAAGAAAATGTATCTTATTTCCTTTGATTCTTTAGGACGGGTTTGAACAACAAATTCCAGTCTTGATAAAAGAAGAAAAGATATTTTGTTCATCTATATCAAATTCATGAGGAGTTGCAGTAGTGAATGTTCAATCTCCCAAGCAAAGGAAGAGCTGCATCTGTTACTGGCAGGACATTGAATGGCGCAGATACATGGAGCTTTGGTTTGCCAAATAATTCTGCTTAACTGATCATTTTCCAGTGCATTATGTGGAGATGATGAATCTCACTGTTGTATCAACACTTCTATAATGCTGCTCTAAGACATTTAGACTCATTCAAACAATATTACACATACCGTATCAATTTTGAAAACTGCAGGGAAACCTACTATTTTATAAGCTCTCTTAACAAATGTAGTTTAATTGGAGTCATTCCACGGGGAGGGGAATAATGCTACTCACTTGAAGGCATAGCCTATCAAACAAAAGCCCAGTGCCAGGAAAGGGACATCTCCCTTCAAGTTGTTCATCAGGGAAATCCAAGAAACCCCCACCCCAAATACTAATACACTATTGTTATTGCTCTTGGTGACCTGCCAGAAATTGAGGTTAAGATGATATTGTGGAGGATACACATTGGTTATAGGAGTTCGAGAAATCAAGCTGAGACTGACCTGAAAGCCTCCCTGATAATGGCTAGCTTTCAGAATGTTGGATAGTGCTATGTAAACTGTCCATCCATGGAATAGCTACACTAACATCTTGGGGATAACAAGTACCTGTTTGATTATACTCAGATTCCATTAGATAGGAGGGAGCACATGCCTTGATATTCTTGGTACTGGGTCGCCAAGGACCCATAGCTGGAGGGATCAAAGACCCTAGTGGAAAACCTAGTACTACCATTTTGCTAAATTGATATGGCATCTAACTCTTTTATAAATACTTATTCTTGTATGCAGAGATGAGGGAAGACATCTCCCTCATAAAAGAAGCTTCCTTTAGCAACATATGAAAGCTATTACTGAGGATCACAACTGGTCAAAGTGGAGAGAATAAGTAACTGAGGAGTTCCCAGCCCCAAATACGAAATCTGTAACATGGTTCTTACACCCAAGACTGAGAAGACATTATGGAAGTGGGCTAGAAAGATTCTAAGAGTCAGAGGACTGGAAGAACTGCAAGTACTGCCAACAAAGTACTGTCTTCTGGGCACGACAGGGCTTTTGTGCCCATGGACTCTCCAAGTTATGATTGCTTGCATAAAACCTGCAACACTACACCAATCAACATTCTAGCATGGGTGAAGGAAAGCTTTACAAGGCCTCACACCTAGCTGAATAGCTGCAAGCAGTCAACAGTTGATGCAGGATAGTCAGGATAGTCTGTTTTCTTTAGGGGAAAGCACCCTGTTAGGTTTCCAAGCCCAAGTGGTCAGCTCTACCCCTGTGTCTGTGGAGGCACTTGTAATATGTAAATTTACATTAAAGAACTAGGCAAAGGACATGAATTTCTCAAAATACAGTCTCAAATATTGGTTAAAAAGTTTCAATGTATTTTATTAACAAATTTATTACATAGAATAATGTGTTTCCTTATGACTTTACACATGTACATAATATATTTTAATCCTATTCATCCTCCACACCTTACCCTCTTTTGTTCCCTTCCCTCCACTGCTGCTAATCTTCCCAAAATGGAGCACCCTCTACTTTCATGTCCATTTGTCTTTTATTTTGTGGATTATGTTATAATTACATCATTTCTCCCATCCTCTCAAACCCTACCATATATCCCTTCTTACTCTCTTTCAAAATCATGGCCTCTTGATTCATTTATTATTGTTACATGGAAACCTGTATATGTATATACAGATGTTTCTAAGTATAACTTATTCAGCCTGTATAATATTATTTGCTGTACTGGATAGTTTTATGTCAGCTTGACACAAATTAGAGTCATCTGAGAAGAGGGAGCCTCAATTGAGAAATGCTTCCATAAGATTTAACTGTGGAGCCTAAGAACTGTGAGTGAAATGAAGTCTTTATGCTCCAAGTTGCTTTTGGTCATGGTGTTTCATCACAGCAGTAGTAACCCTAATTAAGACAAGTTGGTACCTGGATAGTGGGGTATTGCTGGGACAGACATGATCACGTTGTTTGACTTTAAAACTTTGAGTTAGAAAAGCCATTGAGTGTTGAGGGCTCAGTGGTATGTTCTATAGGAGCCTGGAAATGAAGAATGTTGAGAGCAGAGCAGATGATGGAGGCCTGCCTTGTGAAGTTTCAGAGGGAGGTTTACAGACTCTATTGGGGCCATTTGTTATTTTGAATTAAGATTTTGTGGTTTTGATTAGCTAAGACTGAAGAATCAGCTGCGATTAACAAGATACCAGAACTACTAAAGAGAAAACTTTGCTTTGCCGGGATACTTGATGCTGGTCAGCTGGAGCTAAGAAATTAGCAGTAATTAAGAAGAGACCAGCATCACTGAGGTGAAATTTTCTGGGAAGTGTTTCCTGAGAGTTAACACATAGAAGCTGTGTTCCAGAAACGTGCAAGGTTTTACTGACAGCTGAACTTGGTAGTGTAAGCGTCTCCTAGGTGGTTCTGGCTTCGAAAGCATGAAGGAGTCATGGAGAGCATCTGAGGTTTGGCACTATGTGACAGGGTTGGAGTCCCCAAAGAGAGCCTAAGAGGTGCTATTGGTGAAAGCGTGCCCAAGTTGAAGCAGAAAACCCTGGCATTTTGGAGATGCTAGTGGCATGGGATGATTGCCAAGAACAGCAGCAGCAGTGGAGTGGAGCTAGCTGAAGCCTTGAAAACAAGCTGTGTGTGCTACAGGGTGAGAAGCTGGAGAAGTGACCTAACTCCCAGAAGACCATGATGAATCCCAGACAGTTGAACAGTGAGTTATTTACACTGTTGGGGTTTGGTTTTGCTTGGTTCAGATTATGACTGTGCCCTGTTTTTTTCCTTCTTGAAGAAAGTATTTAAATTAATATTTATTTTTACAGGTTAAAACCACTTAAAGGCAGCTTAAAGACTGTGAACTTTTGAAAGAAATTTTGGACTTTTAAATAGATTGGGTATATTTTTAAAAAGTTTCTCTCTCTCTCTCTCTCTCTCTCTCTCTCTCTCTCTCTTTCTCTCTCGGTTTTTTGAGACGGAGTTTCTCTGTATTGCTTTGGAGCCTGTCCTGGAACTCACTCTTTAGACTAGGCTGGTCTCGAACTCACAGAGATCCGCTTGCCTCTGCCTCCTCAGTGTTGGCATTAAAGGCGTGTGTCACCAATGCCTGGTTCTAGATAGAATATTTTAAAGATTCTGAATATTTAATGTTTTTTTAATTTAATTTGTAGGGACTGTGGGACTTCTATAGTTATTTATGTTTTATATTATGATACCATCTTAGGGATAAATGAGAAAGGAAAGGTTATAATTGAAAAGTGATGTGTTTGTGTGTCCAGTTGACAAGGGGTCAGTTATTCTGGCTAGTTTTATGCCAATTTGACACAACTTAGAGTCATTAGAGAGGAGGGAACCTCAGTTGAGAAAACACTTCCATACAATGGGTCTGTAGGCAAGCCTGTAGGGTATTTTCTTAAGTAGTTTCTAATGGAGGAAGGCCCAGCCCACTGCGGGTGGTGCCATTCCTGAGATGGTAGTCCTGGGTTCTGTAAGTGAACAGTCTGAGCAAGCCTTGGAGAGGAAGTAAGCAGCTCTCCTCTATGGGTCTCTGCATCAGCTTCTGCCTCCAGGTTCCTGCCTTCACTGCTTTTGATGACTGAACTGTGAGTGAGATAAACCCTTTCTTGTTTTTGGTCATGGTGTTTTATCACATCAGTAGAAGCCCAAACTAAGACATCTGTATATATGTTTTCTTGGCTGACCATTTGGGATTGGATAACCAGTTAGTGTGCTTTTCCCTGGGGAAGACCATTTCTCCCATTCTCAGCATTCTTTAGTTACCTGTGGTTCTCTGTGTAGGGTTGAGGCCTTGTGGTCTTTTCCTCCCATGGACTTCACGTTGGTGAGACTTTCTGAATGTAGTTTCTCTCATTACTACAAAATACAACCTCACAGCAAACTCCCTGATCTGCTGGCTTTTACAATTTTCCACCCCTCTTCTGTAATGTTTCCTGAGCTTCAGGTGTGGGGAAATTTTGTACATGTGTCCATTGAGACTAGGCTCCATAGCTCTACAGTTTGATTGGTTGTGGTCTTCTGTAGTGATCTCTGTCTGTTGCCAAGAAACATTTCATTGGTGAGGGGAAAATACTAAATGTATTTGTGGGTGTAAGGAGAAATGTTTAGATAATTAGAAATTGTGCTGTTTTTGTAAAGTGGTTGTAGTTTCTTCAAGATCCATGACTTCACTAGTACTGAGTAATTGGCTAGGTTTCCAGTAGTAGGCATGGCTTCCCTCTTGTTGAGCAGGTTTTAAATTAAATTAGAGAGCTGTTGGTTACTGCCACGGTATGTGTGTCACTATTATAACCTTAGGATCATTGTGCCATGCTGGTTTGTTGATATGGTTCATAGACATCATAGTTGGGTAGGACTCTTTGTTGTCTCCCTCCTCTGGGAGCTTGCATGGTACCTTCTGCCACCATAAAAACTAGTCCTCAGGGAAGAGGCATTAAAGTCAGTTCCAGCTCAGGGGCTTCTTAGCCCTGTGTCTGAAAGGCATAGTATTTTAAGCAATAGGAACTTACTTTCTACCTCTGCGGGGGTCGAGGTGGGGTGGGTGAGGTGGAGGGGAAGGGCAATGAAGAGCAAGAGCAATAGCAATAGTCCATATATCTTGGGAATCTCTTGGATAACCCTGACCAATACCTCAAAAGAGGGCTTCTCATGCCTGGTGTTGGGAGTTTTGATCTTGGCTCTTGGAGGGAAAATTGTCAGCCCATATGAGAAAATTTCACATCTACCCATCCCCCACACACATACAGACAGACAGACAGACACACACACATATTCATAGACTTATGTGTATTATAGTTTTTAGGTAAATAGTTAATAGTATGACTCCTTATGATTTTTCCCTGATATCCTATTATTTTACCCTCTTCCCTTCTTCTGTATTTGTCTCCATCTCCCTCCCTAATTAGAGCCCCCTTCCCATTTTCATCATAGATCATTTTAGTCTACCATCCCCCTCTCTACCATCCCCTACCCCACCACAACAATGATTCCTTTTTATTTTGTGGTTTGTGCAGCTTCTCCAACATATGTACTCACATCTGAAGATAATGAGAGAGACTGTACGATTTTTAAAACTAAAAATTACATTAAAAACTTGGCAAAGGACCTCAGTTTCTCATACTACTTCTTGATTATTGGCTAAGATTTTTTGTTTTTGTTTTTTTGAGACAGCGTTTCTCTGTGGAACTCGATTTGTAGACCAGGCTAGCCTCAAACTCACAGAGATCCGACTGCTTTTGCTTCTGGAGTGCTGAGATTAAAGGCCTGTGCAACCACCACCCAGCAATTATGGCTAAGATTTTTAAAATCGATTATTTTATATGTATGGGGTATTTTGCATTGGATCCCCTGGCACTGGAGATACACATGTTAGTGCTGGGAATTGCACCTGGATTCTCTGGAAGGGCAGCTAGTGTTCTTAACTTTTGAACCATCTCTACAGCTTCTATTTATTAGATTTTATTATCTTATTTTAGAAACAGTATGCATATATATGTATATATGAGTTTGACAGAAAAATCTATATGAAAATGTCAACAGTGACTATGCTTGTGTTTTGAATTACACTTGCTATGATCTAAACACTTTGGAGACAGCTGAATCTTAAAGAAGTGAAGACCTATGGGTCAGTATATTATGCTTACATGACACTTTGCCTCATAAGTATATGGTTGGTGGTATCTTAGTTTATTCTCCCATGTTTTGATAAAATATCTCAATAAAGCAACTTAAGAGGGAAAGAGTTTATTTCAGTTTGCAGTTAAAAATTATATAATTATTATAATATTCATATGTTCATCATTCCTGTGTCTCTGTGTGTATGTGTTTCTCATGCTTCTTCATTTTTGTTGTTTTATTTTAGTCTGGTGTATTTTTTTTCTATTTGCCTATTTGTTTTCTAAAGTCAGAGAAAGAAGTTGTGGAGTTGGATGGGTGAGGACATAGGAAGAATCTGGGAGGAGATGAGGGAGAGAAAACCTTGATCAAAATATATTGTGAAAAACAGCTATTTTCAATAGAAACTAAAAAAGATAGTCCATTGTGGTGGGGAAATCAAGGCAACAAGGACATGAAGCAACTGCTCACATCACACGTACAATCAGGAAGCAAGGAGGCATGAATGTGTGCTGTTTCATAAGTTCCTTTGCTCCACTTACATAGACCAAGAACCCAGCCAGAGAATGATTCTACTCACATTTGGTGACTCCCAACATTATTAAAATAAAGCCACACAAGCATGACCATAGGCTAAGCTAACATAGATAGTACCTCACAGGTGTGCTTGGGGGAAGCTTGTCTCCTAGGTGACCCTAGAGCCTCTTGAGTTGAGAATTAACAGTAAATGTAACAATAGGTTTGTGAGGTGGGGTATAGCGTATGTCATATAAGGGTGTTTTTCTCCTATTTATTCCATGTAATAATGAATGGCAAAAGTTGAATCTTGGGAGGCCAAAGTGATAGAAAATGTGAGAGAAAGATGGGATATAAATGACAAAAATATTGCTTATATTTGCTTGTTCAACCAGTACTAACAGTCTCATTACAAGTTTAGTAGCATGATTGATGCTTGAGTTCTTATTAAGGACATGCTTATCAGTTTGAATCAAAGCACAAGCACATGACAAAATGAATTCTGTAGTGCCCTGGTTTATGTTTCATGGCACTCATTTCTCTGAAGAATTTTTAAAATAATATTTTACTGAAAATAGATTTTCCCTACAATATATTCTAATTATGTTTTGCTCTCCCCTGACTCCTCCCTGTTTCTTCTTACCTTCCCTTCCATTCAGATCCACCCATTTTCTGTCTCACATTAGAAAACAAACAGGCATCTAATAGATAATAATAAAATATAAGATAAATAAAAAACCCATCCAAATGGGGCAAAACAAACAGAAGGCAAAGAGCACAAGAAACACTTGCAGATGCAGAGACATACATGCTCGCACTCATAGGAATCCACTGAAACCCATAATATATATGCAAAAGACCTGTAAGATTAAAAAAAAGCTCTGGCATAACATTATGATACAGGGAACCTCCAATGATGTCATTGAATTTATTTTATGTTGGCTATCCACTTCTGGGCATGAAGCCCTTAAGAGTAGCTACTTCTCCAGGGAGATTCCCTTGGAGAAAACTAAGTTTTTCATTTGCTGGTGGTTATTAGCTGAAGACAGCTCCTGAGTCAGGCATATAACCACTTCTTCTCTCAGCACTTGGACCCATCTGATGCATACCAATGTAGGACCTATACATGATGCCTCACTCTTTGGGAGTTCATATGTGCATTGGTTCTGCTGTGTTTAGAAGACCTTGTTTCCTTGGTGTCCTCCATACTTCCTGGCTCCTATACTCTTTAAAAAAGACTATTTATTTTTTTATTTACTTACTTACTTACTTATTTTCATTTTATATGTATGGGTGTTGCCTGCATATATGTCTGTGTACCACATGCCTACAGAGTTCTTCATATCTTCTGGAACTAGAATTATAGATGGTAATGTGTCATGATGGGGGTACTGGAACTCAAACCTGGATCCTCTGGAAGATCAGTCAGGGCTCTTAACCACTGAGCCATCTTTGCAGCCCCATCTTACAATCTTTTAGCCATCTCTTCCATGGGATTCCCTGAGCCTTAAGGGGAGGGATTTGAGAGAGACATCCAGTTTAGGGATGGGTGTTCTAAGGTTTCTCAGTCTTTGTATATTTCTGGGTATGGATCTCTGTGTTTGTTTACATCTGCTTTAGGAGGAAACTTCTATGATTATGGCTGAGAAAGGCACTCATATCACAATGAGTACAGCTGGCTGTCATTAGGAATCATTTTATTGCTATGTTTCTTTAGTAGAACAGTAGTATTTGGTTTTCCCCTAGGTCCATGGACTAGTCTCAGGTTCTTGGCCACCTAAGCAGCATTGGGTATAGATTCCATCATGTCAAAATAATGAGTTGGTTGCTTCCACAAGTTTTGTGCCATCATTGCACTGATGTGTATTGCAGGCAGGACACCATTTTTGATCAAAGGGTTTATAAGTGGCTTGGTGTTTACCTTTCTCCCTTCTTTGGTAGTAAACAGAATACCTTCCAGTACCATGAATACTAGTAAAGAGGTGTGAAGGCTCTATGTAGGCACCAGCTATACCTTTCCATGTTCAATGAGTTGTGTAGTTATTATTTTCAGCAATAGGGTCTTGTTGATAGTTTGTGGAGAGCTGCCTATAGCTTCAGCAACAGCTTGGGTTGTGTGGAGGTTCCCATGGGACCCCTTCAGCCAAAACTCAATTAGCAGTAACCAATTCACAGTTCTGGAGGCTTCATTTGATAATGAGAGGTGTCCAGTTAGGGCTTTGTTTCTCTTGTGATTACCTTCATATATGTATATATTTTGGGATGCTTATATTGTAATAGGTTTCCATACTACCCCTCATATGCTCCTTGACTTTAGCTCTCCCTTCTCTTATCCTCTGTCATTCCTCTCTTCCTTCCCACTCCCTGTGTGATACCTCCTGTCTCTCCTCCTAGTCCATTCATAACTATTCTATTTCCCTTTCCTAATGAGATCTATCTGTGTCCCTAGTCTATTACTTAGTACCCATTCTCTCTGATTCTACAGATTGTAGCTTGCTTATCATTGACTTAACAGCTAATATCCACATAAAAGTGAATGCATACCATATTTACCTTTCTGGGTCTGGGATACCTCGCTCAGGATGACATTTTTTCTAGTTCCATCAATTTAGCTATGAATTTCATGATTTAATTTTTAAATGGCTGAGTAATACTCCATTATGTAAATGTACCTCATTTCTTTTATCTGTTCACCTATCGGTGCTTCAATTTCTGGCTTTTTTGAAAAGAGCTGCCGCAACGATTATCATTGAGAAAGTGTCTCTGTAGTGGGATGGAACGTTCTTTGGGTATATGCCTGAGTGGTACCTTGATTCCCATCTTCTTGAGGAAACTCTACACTTTTTTTCCATAGTAGCTGTACACGCTTGCACTTCCACAGGCAATGGATTAGTGCTCCCCTTACTCTATCACCAGCATGAGCTGTTACTTGTTTTATTGATCTTAGCCATTCTGATGGATATAAGATGAAATATCATAGCTTTGATTTGTATTTCCCCAATGACTAAGGATGTTGAGTATTTTAGCCATTTGAGTTTCCTGTTTTGAGAGTTCTTTGTTTAAATCCATATCCCATTTTAGTTGGATTTTTGCTTTCTTGATAGCTAGTTTTTAAAAAATTATTTATTTTGAATATTAGTCCTCTGTAGGATGTGTACTTGATAAAAAAACTTCCCATTCTGTAGGCTGCTGCTTTGTCTAAATGACAGTGTCTTTTTCCCTTATAGAAGATTTTCAGTTTCATGAGGTCCTATTTAATAATTGTTGATCTTAGTGCCTGTGTTAGTGGTGTTCTGTTCAGAAAGACTTCTGTGCCAATGAGTTCAAGGCTATTCCTCATTTTCTCTTCTATCAGATTCAGTATATATCATCTTTTTATCATTTTTTATTTTAATTTTAAATAGCTTGTTTTACATGTCAATCCCAGTTCCCTCTCCCTCCCCTCCTCCGGCACTCCCCTTCCCCCCCCACCCTCCCACCCTATTGCCAAATCCTTCCACATATAGGATATCTAGAGTCTGTCATTTTACTCTGGGTAGGGTCCAGGCACTCCCCTAAGAGTCCAGGCTGAGAGAGCATCCCTCTTTGTGCTATAGGCACACGAAGACTGTTTGTATACCAGGGGTAGACACTGATCCACAGCTCAGGGCCCCATAGGTTGCCCAGGCCTTCTCACTGACACTCACATTTGGGGGGTCCAGATCAGTCCCATGCTGGCCTCCCCACTGTCGGTCTGGGGTCCAAGAGCTCTCCCCTGTTCAGATCAGCTGTCTCTGCTGGTTTTGCCAGCCCATTCTTTGCCAATTTGCTCATCACTCCTCTCTCTCTGTCACTGGGTTCCTTGGGTTCAGTTCAGTGATTGTGTGTTTGCCTCTGCTTCCATCAGTCACAGGATGAAGGCTCCCGGATGGTTATAGACATCAAGTTCATTATCAGGAATGGGCATTCGATGTGGTCTCTCCATTATTGCTTAGCTTGCCAATTGGTGTTATCCCTTTAGATCGATCACTCGAGGTCGCTCTGGTGCCTGATCTGTATTCGATCCTATGATTCCCTCTTTCCCCTATTCTACCCCCACCCCCTCAACTTCCTGTTCCCCAATGACCAACTCTCTTCCTCTTCACCCCCTCTCTTCTTCCCAGGTCCTACCTGGGAAGTATATATGATCTTATGTTGGGCTCCTTAATCTATTTGTAGTTGAGTTTTGTGAAGGGTAATAAATATGGATCTATTTACTTTCTTCTATATGCAGATATTCTTTTTTTTTTTACCAGCACCATTTGTTGAAGATCCAGTCCATTTTTTCCGCTGTGTATTTCTGATTCCTTTATCAAAAATTAGGTGACAATGGGTGTGTCAACTTAATGCCTGGGTCTTTGATTTTATGCCATTGATCAACATGTCTGTTTTTGTGCCAGTACCATGCTGTTTTTATAACTCTGCAGCACAATTTGAGGTCAGTGATGGTAATGTCTCCAGCAGTTTTTTTTATTATTCAGGATTGTTTAGCTTGAGTGTGTGTGTGTGTGTGTGTGTGTGTGTGTGTGTTTGTTTGTATATGAACCTGAAAATTTTCCTTTCAATTTCCATGGAGAATTGTGTTGGAAATTTGGTGAGGATTGCATTGAATCTGTAGATTGATTTTGGTAGGATTGCCATTTTTGCTTTATTAATCCTACTGATCCATGGGCATGGGAGATCTTTCCATCTTCTGATAGCCCTATTGTCTCATTTTTCTTGGTATTTTGGGTCCTGATTTTGATGTAAGCAGGCAATAAACATTAATTGGATGAACGAGAACTGTGAGCATTTGGGAAGGAGGACAAGGCAGACTAAAATAGATGGAGAGGTTTGTGAGAGAGACAGGAAACGTGTTGCAGAACTGAAAAGGGCACATGTGTTTAGGAAGGAGAAATGTTTTGGATTAGAAGGGAAATAAGGTGAAAACTGCTTTTTAGACCCATATAGAATAGTGAAATGTTCAAATGGGTGACCTTTAAATTTTGAGTAGTGAGGACAGAAGATATAGGTGTTATAGTATAGCAGTAAAAGGAAAGGGAAAAGATGATTTCATAGAAAAAGAATCAAATAATATGAATTCAGCAAATATTGCAAATAATTTATTTCCTCAGGAAAGCTTATTATATAAATTGTGTTATTTGATGAGTGCACTAAAATTTTAAAGGTATGTAGAGTCAATACTTCTCAAAGTTCCCATAATACTTGGAGGTATCAAATGTTCATTGTTCATCTTTGAGCTGTCAATAAATCATAATCTAGATGTATTCTTAATAATAATATTTTTGTGATTGACACTCTGTCATGAGTGATTTAATATAAATAGTAATCCTCAACATGTTCACTTATTCAATTGTTATTTCCATTAAAGGAAACAGACACAAAAAGCTTGAATAAACTACTTGTCATTGTCCAACTAGTAAAGGGCAAGCCTAGAATTGGATTTTGCTTACTTTTGTTTCAGGATTTATATGTTTAACCATTGCATGCCTCTCTTCCCTTGTACCTGTATGGCCAATGGGTAATCGTAGAGATTGTATTTACTAATTTTAATTTTAAATATACTTAAATAATGTGAATTTCAAAAGCAAGAAGCTTCCCTAGGGCAGGTGAGGAGTAGATAAATACATTAAATGATAAGGGTATATTGTTATCTGTGAATAATTTTTTTTGTGAGCTAATATGTTTTCATCCTTGCATATTACTTTGAGCAATGCTATATAATAGAGGTATAGCACATCTGCATTTAAACACTTTAATAGTAACCACATTAAAATGAGAATAAATATATAATACAATTTTCCCATGTTGTGTATTGAACCTGTGATCTTGCATTGCTGGGAAAGTGCTTTACCACTTAACAACATTCACAGCCCCTGAAATAATCTTGATAATGTATTGTATTTAATCAAGTACATCTGAAATCCTGTCATTTTACCACATAATCAAGATACTATTTTTGCATCTCTAACTTTTATTTTTATACTGGCATAAAGTTGCATCTATTTACTGTGTACAACATCATCTTTTGAATGATGTGTGCATCATTAAATGACTAACTCCAGCTAATTAACATATGCATTTCCTTACATAGTTATCATTTTTGTGGTAAAACACTTTACAACCCATTTTCTTATCCTTTTCAAGTGTGCAATATATTATTAACTCTAATCACCATATTGTACAACAGATCTCCTGAACTTCTCCTTTCTATTTAACTGAAAAATTTTAACCTTTGACTGACATCTCTCTACTATCCATCTCAACCCTGCTTCTGGTAACCATTATTTTACTGTATGTTTATGAGTTCTTTTTTCAGTTTCTACATGTGAATGAGTTCAAATGGTATTTGTTGGTTGTTTATTGCACTTTTTCACTTCACCAGTGTGTTTAAGATCCCTAGGGCTTGTTTTCCCTTAGTGGTCCTGTGAGCAATGTGCTATAATTTCTTTGCCAAGTCTTCTCTGAAAGCATTCTCTGTAGGGGTTTGAGTGTGAAGTCATAATTTTGGGTCCAATCTTTTTTTTACTGTGCTTTCTCTCTTACTGTTTAATTGCCTTACAGAGTTAGAGAGCTCTTTGGCCAGCCTGAGGAACCCTAACTTAGGGTGTTGGAGTCAAACCCGTTTGGTGTTAAGCTTCTCTTAGCCAGGTGAGTGATAATGTGTGGCTATGCCAATGACAAGAGCTAAGCTAAGATCTGGATTTTGAAGATACAGTGTTTTTTACTTTTGGTGGGCAGGGACAACAGGGTTTAGATGATACTATCTCTGGAATGCCTGGAACTCATGACAATCCCTATGCCTTAGTCTCCCAAGTGTTAAGCATATAGGTATGTGCCACCATGCCCAGCTAATGATGTTGATTACTATAGCTTTATGATATCTTTTGAACTAAGGTTATAAGATGCTTTCAACTTCCATCTTCCTCAAGGATGCTTAGGCTATTTAATATGTATTACATATAGTTTCATAAGGATTTTAGATTATTTTTTCTATTTATGTGAGGAATATCACTGATATTTTTATAGCAATCATACTAAATCTATTAATTACTTTAGGTAGTATGAACATTTAAATAACAGCCTTTCAATCCATGAGTATGTGCCATATTTCCACTTTTCTTTCCTCACTTTTTCTTCAGTGTTTTATAGTTTAAAGTGTATAAATTCTTTACTTAAAATTGCTTAATTGGCTTTTACATATTGTATGCATATGCACACACACACACACACACACACACATGCAAAGGTCAGAGGATAACGTGTGGGAGTCTTTCTCTACTTCTAACATGTGTATCCTGGAGATCAAACTCAGGTTGTCAGAGTTGATGGCACTTTCTTTTATGCTGAACTATTAGAAGCCCTCATTTTTCTGATTAGACTTACTCCCAAGTTGTGTTTCTCTTTGGTTTTTGAGACAGAGCTCCTTGGTGTAGCCTTGGGCCTTGGCTATCCTGGAACTCGTTCTATAGGTCAGGGTGGCCTTTGCCTTCCACGTGCTGGGATTAAAGACATGCATCATCATGCCTAACCAAAGAGTTTTGTTTGCTTGTGTGTATGTGTGTGTTGTTTAATTTTTTCATGAAGTACACTGACAGTATCTAGAAGGAATACTGATTTATTTTAGTACTCATCTGTCTTACTGGATTTATTATTTTTAGCATTTTGTTTTTAGTGAAGACATTAAAGGTTTTTTGTGTATAAAAATCATGTCATCTGTACAGAAGGGTGGTTTTGCTTCTTCCTTTATAGTTTGGATGTCATTTTTCTTTTGTGTGATTGCCCTCCCTAAACCTCTCATACTATATTGAAGGTAATTGATGAGCTGGGCATATTTGCCTACTTTTGGCTCAGGCTTTCATTATTTGCCCAGAGATAATAAAATTAGCTTCAGGCTTGTCATATATGACTTTTATTTCACTATATTATTTAATACTGTTGTTCTTTACTATTACCTTAAATCAACTACACAGTTTACACTTAAAATGCATCAGTCCAGAATGACCATATTTCCCATGCTACATAGTTGGTAGCTCTGACACTGAATGTGGTGAACTCAACAGATTAAGTATCTTGGGAGTGGCTCCCATTTTGTTTAATGTTTTCATGCATTCTTCTGAGTTCATTTACCTTTAATTACATGTATATTTTACAATATTATTTAATTCATCTAAAAAACTTAATGGACCTATTCTAATGCCTTTGAAAGACTGTCTTGTTAATAGCAATGCCCAGGAATTTGATTCTTCCTACTGACTTTGAAATTATATAAAATTTGATTTTATATGTGGTAAATCTGATCTTATATTTGATGGATCACTTTTTTGAGGAGTATCCAGATAAATTACTGAGTGTTTCTTACTTGTCCCCTACCCCCTCCGCCATTTGGGCTAATGAGGTGAATTCATAGGCAAAAAAGGAAAGCCTGACTATTTGACATTTTTAGTGCAGTAACAGTGTTTCTTCCACAGAACACCTTAAAATTTAATTCTACCCTCCAAGGAATTTCAGCGATGCCCATGGCTCTTCTGATAGTTTCTCAGGGTCTAGGCAATTAACCTCTTCCCAAAAAGCCTGAGGAATTCATATCTGGGAAACAATTATTTTCTTCAGAGTGATTAAGTTTCTGTGTTGCCTAGTTCCCAGAAATTATAATGAAGTATACTTAGAAACTTAACATTGAAAGGGGAGCAGTAGCTTCAGATAGTGATAGAAACAGATGACTAAAACAAGGTCTGAAAAATCCATGAACATTGTATTTGTTTTATGTAACTATTAGCTACTAACCCAACAGAAAATGCAAGCCTATTCCCTCTCTCTCTATATATATAAGACACATTCAATATACATGCAAATATATGCTTATGCATGCAGTATGTATTTGTATATATACATAATGAAAATATACATAAAAATACACTTTTGAATTTCTTTCCTTAAACTTTTGGAAATATTTCAGTTGATCAAATGGTATAAATTAAATAACTTACTAAGAAGACAAGCAAATATTGAAAGAATATTGCTTATATAATAAGAATTTTCTGAGTTTATTTATTTATTGCTGGAACAAGTGGCATTGAATCCGGATGAAACTGTAGCAATATTTTGGTCAATTAGACAAGATGCAACTGTTCTTTTTCTATTAACTGTTGTAATAACAAATTAGTTATCTCAAGAGAGTTAAAAAATGTATGACTCTTATATGGCATGACCATGGTAGTCAGCAACAGTTTTGGGACTACAGTAACCCTCTGAGTTTATAAAAAATTTTGGGGTAATCTTGCTACCCACTGGATGTCACTGTTGCTGCACCAAAAATGTCAAGTATTCAGGCATTTTTCAGTTCCCCAAAAGGCAAATAAGGAAGTTTCAGTTGGAATATTAGTGCTAATGTTGTGGGATGGGATAGAGATGACCAATTGCTAGGTTTTCAGGTTGATAATTAAAATGTTGAGCTGTATCATTTTTGATTTTAACTACAATAACTGTCTTTAAAACACTTTTCTGTTGAGACTAAAGTCTCATAGAGTGACCCAGAGCTGTCTTTGCTATCACAGTAGTGGTTTTATTATTATTATTTTGAAGTAGGACAGATGTTTTTAACATCTGTTTCTTTTCATCCGAATGAAGGTTGAAAGGAGTCTTGCTTGATTGAGTTCCCTTAGATAAGGAATATGGAAATTATATTTTTTAACCTTGTGTGACTTGACTGCTAAGTAACAAGTAACAGAAAACATCCTTTTAGATGGATGGTTTCTAGAAGTTTTCCACTCCAGTGGTATAGAATGCATCTATATTACAGCTGTCAAATCTTCTCAAGAATTAAGAATACAGTTCTTGTTCATTATTTGTTTATATGTGGTCATTTGATTTGCTGTCATTTATTTCTCTATAATAAACAGACTGAAGCATTGGATTCACAAAAGAGCCGTGGTCCCTGAAGTTTATTCACAGTTTCAAAAGAATTTAAAATCTTGTATGGACATAGATGATTTGAATTTAAAAGACTAGAATTGAAAATTAATATATTCATCTTTATATCACAAAATGATCGTGCCTGTCCAGTGTTGTGTTAATTTAGCTTTCTAAAATATGCTATGTATAAGCGATTCAGGGAGAACATTGACCTTTCTGTTAAATTCTGTTTCTTATTTTTCTAGCATCTCTGGAACTGAGCATGTCATCAGTCCTATGGTAGGTATTCGGAAATGTTGGTTGGATTGTTTTTTGACAGCTTGATAAGTAAGCGACTAGTACATTATTCTTGTTGCTTTCGGGATCTTGTGAACTAGGGGAAATGAAAGCATTCTGAAAACAAACCCTAGAAGAACCCTCTTATGGTATTACCACTCATAAAGGCACTTCAGTATTTATTAGTTGTGCATTCCCTGACTGTGGGGTTACAGGGTGTTTTAATCTAAGGAGAAACAATTTTAGATGGAAACATACAATCATCTGTGTAAAATATTTATAAAAGTTATCTTGCTTATATAGGTTCCTCCACTTATTACTTTTACATGATGAGTTGAAATTGCAAGGGCAGGGAGATGGCTTCCTGTAGACATTGCTTCTCAAAAAGAAGTCTGCAGATGATCTAGGGCACACGTTATGCTAAGTATAGGTCAAATAAGTGTGGCGGCCTTTAAGTAACAGAGAACAAACTTTTATTGTCAAAACACTGACCTTACAGTGCTGTTTGCTAGGGAATGAATAGTGGATGGAAATGGTAGAAAGGCTGTGATTGAAATCTTTTACAAAAGGGTGTTTGGAAAAGACTTGCTAGTACTTTGAGGGAGTCATCCTAAATTAGTGAAGAAGGAAAAGTGAACAGATCCAGACTGATTTGTACCCTTATACAGCTGCTTAATTTATATGGGAGGCTTCTCCAAGATCAATCGAGCCTTGTGGATTTTTCTAGACCTGAAGCAACAAAAGCTAGAATTTTACTTCACGGCCAGCTGCTTCTCTGGGAAAAGAGTTACTAACTTTGTATAATAATGTTTTATGGCTTACCTCGCCTCCTCCCACAAATTACTTCCATAATGAGGGGATGGAGGACCTGTGGATTCTGCAGAACCTTCACTTGACAAGACGCCTGCGAATGGTGATGCACAGATGGACTGGGATGAGCTTAATTCATTATTGCACACACACTACAGCTTTGTTTATTATTAATGACATGGCATACATTTTCCTTAGCTCTGGAACTGAATAAAGCAATAACCCCAACATAAGGGAGACAGGAATTGGAAGATAATAAATATTTATCACCAAATCTCTCACTTTCCTAGCAACCACAAATGGAGGAGGAAATGAGCATCTCATTTTTTTTAAGAGCCAGTGCCAGGAAAACAAAAAGCTTAAAAAATCTCATTAATCAAGCAGATTGATTGCTGTGGGTTCCAGAAATCTCAATATGGTTTTTTAATCGAGGGAAATGCAATGACTGAACACAGTTGTGGTACTCTTTGAGACCTGCAATCTTGGCCAGATGCCACTTGCAAAAATGACTATCATCTAACAGGAGTATTAAATAATACAATATACTTGCTACGCTCTTCGAAGAGCATTACTTTGTTTTCCTACACTCAGTACATAGGGCAACAACTGAGGCATGGAACTAGTTTTCACAGAGCAGGTTGAGTTCATTTCAGGAAATTTACTAATATATTATCATTGTGTTTTAAAATTATGAGTAAACAGAGATGTGTTTTATTCATGGGATTTTGACTTTTACTGGTATAAAATGATACCTTTGAAGTAGTCAGAGTGTTTCAAACTTTAAGAAGAACAGCTTAGCTTCTTCATGGGGAGGCAATAGTATCCTTGGTTTATGCTTTTTCTTGCCATTACTCATGCTAACGAGAAAGTTTCAGTATGAACTTCTAGTCTACTCACTGTAACTAATCAGCAGTGTGACTTTTCACAAGTTGCTCTGATCCTCTGGATCTCAGAGTCCTCATTTTATAAGTTGTAGGAATTCAGAACTGGGCTCTTAAAGCCTTATCTTCCATTAGAATTGGTCTGCACAGCTTTATTGCTAGCCTTAGTTTTGCCTATTTGGATTATTATCCTCAGACTACCTTATCAACTTGCCATCAAAACTGTCACAAACATGTTTTTACTGATAAAGCTTATTCCCTTCTGTCTTTTTAATTTACTTGATCTCTATTTTATCTTTACCTTATATTATTTAATGCTCATTGGCAAATCACAAGACTCAGTCATGATTCAGCATGGCCAAACAGAGAAACATCCACATAATTGATTTTGTTTGTGGCTGTGTTTGTCAAGTGGTGTTTTTATATGGTATGTTCTTTCATTGTCTGGTCTTAGTGAATGAAGAAATCCTCATGAATTGATTGTGAATCATTCCCCTCAAAGATATAATTGATGGAGACGAGATGGAAAGAAAACCTATTAGTTTGGACCATTTCTTGTTGAGCATTTGTGGTCTAATTATTTGCCTCAGTGTGTCAAAGATGTGTGTGTGTGTGTGTGTGTGTGTGTGTGTGTGTATGTGTGTGTGAGAGAGAGAGAGAGAGGGAGAGGGAGAGAGAGAGACAGACAGACAGACAGAGACAGAGACAGAGACATTTTGGGTTCCAAATTTGTGATTCTCGGTACTTTGTATTATATAATCATTGGGCCAGATTTCATGGGGGTAATGAACACAGCAGATAATGCAACTCTCATTTCCTGACTTTGTTCCTGACCAAAGGGCCTATATTTCAGTAATAAAGGCATGTATCCTTATTAATCAATATGAATGGAGATAGATTCACAATTTGAAACACATACATGAATTTCAAAATCATTTAGTATTATGAGAGCATTCTAACCATATTACTGATATGATCATTGCGCCAAAATACACATCTGTAATAGTGTACTGGTAATTTTAAATGAATTTATTTTCCAGCATTCATTCAAATACCTGTACAATTCTGGGCCAGTATTCTGTGCAGCTCTTGAATTTTCAAGATTCATTTTCTAATCAGTGAAATCATTTACTGCTCTCAGATGCTAGGCCAGGAGTAATGGAGCCGAGAGAGTTGTTAGCTATGACACGCTGCCTTCTCTCTCATTTATCTGGGAAAAGCAAGAAAAAGAACACCTTAACATACTTTTTCTTCTCCCAAAAAGGAAACAGACACTAATCAACATTCAATTCTGCCTCCAAATCCAGCAACTCAATTGTCCACAATGTCACAGTGCTGTCTGTTACCTCGGCTCCTAATCATGAATTCTTAGAAGAATGGCAAGTAGCCTTGGTGTATCCCAGGTGTAATCTGACATGCTGCCCAGCACCATCAGAAGAGAAAAATGATAATGATCAGCAAAGTGGTGGCATTTCTTTTTAAAATTTCTACCATACAGCTTGACTTAGAGCATTATAGAATGGCAGACAGGATGTTATGCTTTCACAATGGTAAAGACCAGAATGTTTAGAAAGATTTGCATTTTCTATAAGGAAAGGAATCTGATATATTTAGGCTTCTATGAAGTCATTGCAAGTGACAATGTTGGCAGAAATGTTATAAAAGCCTGAAAAATCACCATCTTTCTAAAATGTCTTAGGAGAGCAATTTTATGCAAATAATAATATGTATTAATTTCTAGTTGTCTAGCATTTTGGGTGGAAGTCAAAGTTTAGGCATCTTGCTTTTAAGTCTATTTGAACATTGATGAAATGTGTAGATTGGGAAAGACAGGACCATGAAATTGACAATGACTGCCTAACTGTATCTAAGTCAATTCGATCTTGTTTTGTCCCATCCTTCCCATTAAACCCAACTGTTCCCAAATGCCTTTCACTAGTCTTTAGTGATGGACAAAACAGTAAATGGGATGCATCTTGCCAGGGACTGACTGACTCTCTAGAATTCTTCATTTCTGAGGGTGTCTTCTCATGGCTTCCCAGGTTAGAGACAAAGTGTAGTTTTTCATTTTATTGTTCAGGAAGACCATGAGAAAGCTTAGAGACAGTTGCAAAATTGGTTTGTGATTCACTCACATAGTCTTTCCAAGGGCTGATCAGTATCTGATGCCATGGAACATTCAAACAACCTTTTATTGTTGATCTTAATGGAAGAAGACTATAGAAAGCTACAGATAACTTTGTTTTGATCAAAAATTAAATAATTTTAATTTTAAATATTTTAGATTTTTTGCATGTGTTTAGTGTGTTTGTGTGTGTGCGCACGTGTGTGCAAATTTGCATACATACAATTTATAGAAGTCTGTTACCTTCTCCTACCACATGAATTCTGGAATTGAACTTAGGTTGTCAGGCTTGACAGCAGTTGCCTTTACCTATTTTCCCACCTCACCTATCCAAAATATTTTTCTTTGTACTCATTTCTGTTTTCTATATTTTCCACCTGGAATAGCCCATTACTCTGGTTCTTTATTCAAGGACATATGGAATAGGTTATATATATATATATATATGTATATATATAATGGATGCAATAGTACTTAGTATAAAAATGTGAATTTGAAGGAGAGAGGAGAGGGATATATGGGAGGGTTTGGAGGGAGAAAAGGGAAGGAAGAAATGCTGCAATCAAATAATAACTTAAAAAATCACAGGGCTGCTCTTGGAGGTTTTGCTACTTGCTTTTCCTGCACTTAAATTGGTTGTCTCACCATGGTCAGTATTTTTAGATATTAAAGCAGATGAAGATGGAAAACTGACTGCCATTTTTGATGCAGGAACATGGCTGTGTTGATGCCATTAGCATAAACTACCCAGTGGGGAAATGACTGGGCTGTGAGCAGGTGGAGGTCACAAATACACATGTCTTGAGAGAAGTTTTCTTGTGAGGAAGAAATCACTGTTCCCTTGGAGGATTTTTTTAATGGGAGAAATTTGAGCATGTTTACAGTTTATGGGATTGAATTATTTGAAGAGGGGAGATTGAATATGTAAAAGAATATAAGTCAGCTGTGAAGCGTTGGACTGGAGAAAGCAGGCAAGACCGTTAGGACTGCATGGTAGTTTCTATGTTTGAAAATGGAGAGGGGAGAAGTTTTGCCTGGCAGCGTCTATTTTGTCTATAACTATTAGCTAAGGTTGTTTTCCTAGAAATAAGTATGCAGAATGGATTCAGATAAGGGGACACTGAAGCTTGAGGAAGCAAATGCTCTAAAGTGGAGCAAGCTGTCTAAGGAACTCTGAACACGTGGCTCCTCTTAACTCCACGCTGCAGACATACTGCACAGTTTTTAGTTACTGTAATCTCTCACCTCCGTCCTCCAAGAAATGTGATTTAAGACATTATCTGCCTGGAATATACCCTCATCTGATGATTTCAGGTCTTAATTTAGATGCTATTTCCTTTTAAAAAGCCCTTTTCTGTTTAGATGCCCTCACTGTGTGTTTCTATCACCACCCTTACCTACAGTCACTACACAGTCCATGTTGTTGTCATTGCTTGTTTAACTCACCATATGCCCACTAAAGGTAAGCTGAGAGGTCAGAGGGCAAATCAGTAGGGCTATAATCTATACCATAGGACCCACCACAGAATAGGTGCTTAAGGTACAGCTGATGACTGGATGCCATGAATGCACTGTTGCAAGATAACTAATAAACTGTCAATAGTGGTCTCTCTAGATGAAAGATATAGTCTCTAAGAAGCACCGTGCCATTCATTAGCTTAAACATTGGCCACTGTGGAGTAGTGATAATAAGGAAAGAAATGAGCGAGATGTGAGTTTGTGATTCATCTCTACTGTCAGAGCTGGCTAGGGGAGCACTGGCCTGTGTTTTTCCCAGCTGCTTTAATAACCCACTATTGCTGACAGGGGGGCACTGTGGGTACTGGAGGGTAGAGACACTGGTGCAAAGGGACACCACCCTTCTGAATGAGGCCTTAATTTGCACAGAATCAAATGTGGTCATGAGCCGTGGTGGCTCATTTAAACACTGTTATTTAACAGTGCTCATTATTTCAGCAACCTGGGAATAACAGCTGGACTGTGTGGGATAAAAGCAGCTTTTCAGTGCAGGCAAGCAGATCATGTTCTTTTGGAGAAATATCAATTGTTAATTAAAAAAAGTAAATCCCCAATTTTTGGTTCTCATTCTTAAAAAAAAAGTCAAGATGTACATAGGTATACCTATGTGTAAGATGAGGGAAGAACAGGTTTAAACTGGAAGAATACTTTCATGTTAGGCTGCCTCCCTCTCTCTCAAAGGCTGATAAATACAAATGTCAGTCAGGCACTGGATTTAAAGGTACTTTTACATATGCCCTGAAAACTCACTAATCTTTGGGGAATTTTATCTCATGGAGAAAACAAGTTAGTACTGAGAAGTTCAATTACTATCCTAAAATATCAATAGCTTAGCAGTAAAAAAGCCAAGCAGCAGGCCTCTTTCTATATCGACTGTATTCTCAAGATATCTATAAAGCCTTTCTGCAAACAGCAAGAATGGCATAGCTGCTGTAAATGTTACTCAGTGGGACGGCTTCAGAACGGTGGGGTCTTCTCTGTGTCTCCAGTTTGGGATTGGGACTGGTGCTCTGTCACTTCCCAGCAGGACACACTCCACCTGTGTTTTCTTTTCCTTTGTTTTAATTCTGACTCACTTTTCACAGTAGCTGGACCACTTTGCTGGTCTTCACTATGGAATTCCTGTTTGGTTTTCTTTCTGGTGTGACTATTCTTCTTTTTTTTAACTTTTTAAAAATTTAATTAGAAACAAGCCTGTTTCACATGTCAATCCCAGGTCCCTCTCCCTCCCCTCCTCCCCCGCCCCCAGGCCCCTCAGCCCCCCCACTCTGTTCCCCAGTGAGGGTGAAGCCCTCCATGGGGGAATCTCCAGAGTTTGTCATTTTGTTCAGGGCAGGGCCTAGGCCCTCCCCCTTCTTTCCAGGCTAAGAGAGCATCCCTCATTGTGGGATGGGCACCCAAAGTTCATTTGTATGCCAGGGATAAATACTGATCTACTACCCAAGGCCCCATAGATTGCCAAGGCCTCCTCACTGACACCCACATTCAGGGGGGCTGGATCAGTCCCATGTTGGCCTCCCAGCCATCACTTTGGGGTCCAAGAGCTATCCCTTGTTCAGATCAGCTGTTTTTGTGTGTTAAACCAGCCCAGTCTGGACCCCTTTGCTCATCAGTCCTTCCTCTCTGTTACTGGGTTCCAGGAGTTCAGTTCAGAGTTTAGCTGTGGGTGTGACTGTCTATTCTTGCAGGATCCAGTTTTGGCTTCTGGAGAAGTACCTGCTAAGCCTGGGGCTTCAGTGTTTCCTGACCTGTCCCATGCCTCCTCAGCTGTGTCATAATTTAATCAGACTAGTGTTCCCCAGGGTCTCTATATTTTCAGGGCTTCTAGTTCAGTCTGTTATTTAGTAAACACATTTAGGGACATATAGTTGATTATTGAAATGCTTTCTTTGAAGACAGCCTCCTTTTCCATATAGTTGATATTATGACAGAATAGAAGGATAAAGTATCTGACAAGGAATTAGCTTTGGAGAAGGCTGGGTTTGAGATATCAAGCATTACTAGTTTATTTTCCATAGTTAAACCAAATAGATTCATAGTATTATCTACTGAGTGTTTTCATTGACCCTTTTCATGTCTGAAACCAAATTCATGGCAAATAATATATATGTACTATATATGTATATATGTACATGTGATATGCTTGTCACATATATACGTTTATCTGATTTTCAGTTACACAAAACCCTTACATCTAAAGACATTTTAAACCTAAAGAACATTTCAACACAGCAAGTCATTATTTATAACTTATGTAGAAGTGGGGCATGATGTATCATAGTGGCCTGAAGGGTGTAGATTCTAGCTATTTGCATTTAGGTTAGCCATTTTTCCCTCATAAGCTTCTCATTTGTAAGTTGGACAAAAATGTTACTCATCTCACTCATAGAGTTGTTTTAAGGGTCAAGAGATATCATACAATTAAAGTTTGGATCAATGCCTGACAGTGATTGCTAAATAATTGTTCATTTAACTTTTTGTTGTTGTTCTGGGATGGAGTATCTTAAGGCACATATAGGACTCAAACTTATGATCCTCTTGTTTCAGCCTCTCTAGTTCTGGTATTACAGACATACACCACCATGCCCAGCTTGTTCACACAATTTAACGGAATGTTCTATCACATAGATATGTGCTCAGCCATTTTCTTTGCTACTCTAGTTATAATACTAGGAAGTGAAAACTAGGTGACAAATGGGGAATGAAAATTATATATATTCATATACATAGATATGAATACTGCTCAGCTGTAAACAAAAGGAGACTGTATTTGTTTGCTTTATTTGTAATAATTTTTCCAGAAAATCAGAACCACCCCAGCAAGAGCATATGTTCTATGGCATACCTTGATAGATTTGTAGATACAGAGAATCTTCAATTCTTTTGCCAAGTATTTTTTCTTAGTATCTTCCTACTTTGCTTTATGGGCTTTCTCGACATTATTCACTATTGTGGGTTGAAGTATATTGAAATAGGTATTAGTTTTCTAAGGCTGCTATAACAAATACCACAGACTGAGTGGCTTAGACATCAATCTACCTTGCACTTCTAGAGACAAGGAGGTCCTAGACCAAGGTGCCAGCAAGGTTCATTGCTTTTAAAGTTCTTCCTGTGGTTTGAAGTTTGCTGTGTTCTCTCTGCATCCTAATTTTCTCTTCACTGAACTATACCATTTGTGCTACATTAGGGCCTTCTCATTTGGCTTCCTTTAACCTTAATTGCCACTTTAAAGACTATGTGTCCAAATACTGTTATTTTTTGGGGGTACCAATGGTAAGGACTTAAGCATAAGACTTTTGAGGAAAAGGAGGAGCACATATAAGCTCATATCAAAATCTGTGCTTCTTGGTACCTATGAATGTGGCCTTGTTTGGAAATTGGATTACAGATGTAATCAAGTTAAGATGAAATCCCATTGGATTAAGATGGGTTTCAAATCTAAATGTTTCTTGTCCTTACAAAGAAAGCATGAGATAGGGATGGTTTACAGAGAGGAAGGAAGAGACAGTCTTGTTGAAATAATCCAAAGAATGCCAAGGATTATAGGCCACCATCAGAAGTTAGAATCAAGGATGAATGCTTTCTTAGTGCCATCAGGGGGGATATCTACCTAAGAATATCTTTATTTCAGACATTTAACTTCTAGAAAGCCATCCACTAAGTTTGTGGTAATGTGTCATGGAAACTTAGAGGACTGATATGTTACCTGTAATTATATATTTGTTAATTGTCTTCTATATCTTCCACTAGAAGTACAGCTTTCTTAAACCAATGAATTGGTTATCTGTATTAAATGTTTATGGCTGGCATAATGGGTATTTACTGACTGAATGAGTGACTAAATGAATGAATAATATTGAAAGGAAAGGGGTTAGGAACCCAGGTAACAAAAGGGAAAAATAGAGGACTGCATGGAAAACACAAAAATTTACTACTCTCAAATATACTAACCTACTAGTAAGTGAAATTTCAAATGGGAGCTGGGGAAAGTATTAAGTTCTGTTTCCAGTCTGATATGGCAAGAAATAAAGGCAAAATAATGAAATTAGAGCAAAGGTTCCCTGAAAGCATAAATACCTACTGGGAAGAAATGGACCAGAGTGCATTGAACTTCCACAGGTTATGGAAGTAGCAGAGTATAAGCCACCAATTATACCTCTATGAAAGTTGACATTTAGCTGATATTTTAGGTATGCAGTCTCATGCATTCATACTCCGTGTTTGCTGCATTTTCCTCCTTTGAGTATAGAAAAAATTTTTCCAACTTGTAACTCAATAGTTTGTTGGGGGAGCTCACCTGATGCTTGTGTATTTTTTCATCTGAATGTAAGTCTTTTCTGACTTTAGGTAGCTTTGTTTTAGGAGAAAAATCATTTCACATTTTCTACTAAATCCAAATAACAGATTTTGTTTTTATTTTTGAAATATATTTGTGTGTCTGTGTCTGTGTGAATGTATGCATTATGTGTACATGTGGCTGTGGAGGACTAAAGGGGGGCAGGTCCCCTGGATTTGGCATGACAAGCTGTTTTGTGCAGCTCATTCTTGAGAAATGTGGAAGGGTAACATGATGGGGTAGATGACAATAGATTAAGGAATGAATTTAACAGTACATGGGGAGTGACAGATGGGACCACACATAATACTTTACAGTTAGAACACTTCTAGATAAAACTGGATGAGGTAGAGGAAAAAGAAACTTCAGAAATTTCAGGAAATATGTAAGTATTCATATATGTGGCAGAGGGATACCAGCCTAAGTCTGGTAAGACAAGCGGGCTGAGGGAAACAAAATTGCTCTAGCACCATGTTAACAAGGACAATCTCATCTGTAAGTCCCAGAGAAATTAGGGATACAAGGGACATACCTCAATATGATAAGGGCACTTTACAGCAAGTCTATATTCAACATCAAATTAAATGGTGATAAATGCAAAGCTATTTCACTAAAGTCAGGAACAAGACAAGGTTGTCCACTCTTTCCATACCTATTCAATATAGTACTTGAAGTCTTAGCTACGTTAAGACAACAGGGAAATCAAGGGACTACAGATAAGAAGGGAAGAAGTCAAAGTATCATTATTTGAAGATGATGTGATAGTATTCATAAGTGCCCTTAAAAACTCCACTAGGAAACTCCCACAGTTGATAAACACTTTCAGCAAAGTGTCTAGATACAAGATTAAAAGAGTCAGTAGCCCTACTATAAGTGACAAACAGAGGAAGAAATCAGGGAAGCATCACCCTTCACGGTAGCTTCAAATAATAAAAATATTTTGAGGGAACTCTAACCAAGCAAGTAAAATACTTCTATGACAAAATCTTCAAGTCTTTGGAAAATAAATTGAGGAAGATATCAGAAGATGCAAAGATTTTCTGTGCTCTTTGATTTGTACATTAACATAGCAGAAGTGACCATCTTATCAAAAGCAATCTACAGATTCAATGAAATTCCCATGAAAATTCCAACACAATCCTTTACAGATCTTGGAAGTAAAATTCTGAACTTCATGTGCTAAAGCAAAAACCCGGGATAGCTAAAAATATCCTGTGCAATAAAAGAACTTCTGGTGGTATCAACATCTGTAATTTCAATTTGAACTATAAAGCAATAGTAATAAGAACTGCATGATATTGACATAAAAACAGACATGTTGATACGTAGAGTCAAATTGAAGACCCAGAAATAAATTCAGACATCTGTGGACACCTGATTTAATGAAGAAGTCAGAAATATAACATGAAAAAAGAAAGCATCTTCAACAAATGGTACTGGTCTAACTGGATGTTTGCGTGTAGAAGAATGCAAATAGATTCATATTTACTACCCTGACCAAAACTCAAGTCTAAGTGGATCAAAGACCTCAACATAAAACCAGATACACTGAACCTGACAAGAGAGAAAGTGGGAAATAATCTCAAATGCATTTACACAGGAGACAACTTCCTGAACAGCACACAAATAGCATAGGCACTAAGATCGACAATTAATAAGTGGGGCCTTGTGAAACTGAAAACTTTCTGTAAGGCGAAGGACACCATCAATCAGACAAAGTGGCAGCCTACAGATTGGGAAAAGATCACATGATCAGTCAAACTGATTTCTCGCCTTCCTCTTACATCCAAGGGCTTTGTCCTTAGGGTTACTCTCCTGCTGATAGCATCACATGAAACATGTACAGTGGAAAAAAGGCATTTCAGCTTAATTCTCATTGCAATAAGAAGCAGTTCATAGAAGTTCCCACAATATCCCTTCCTGAATCCCTGAGTACTAAACTGCAGGGGTGTATATGAGCTTCTGTAAGGTAAAGGGCACTGTAATATGGACAATAGGTCAACCTACAGAATGGGAAAAGATTTTCACAAACTCCACATCTGATAGAGGGTTAATATCCAATAAATATAAAGAAACCAATTAATTAGATTTCAAAAAACAAAATATTCCAATTAAAAATGAGGTACAGATCTAAACAGAATTCTCATCTAGAGGAATCTCAAATGGCCCCAAAGGCAGTGAGTGATCTTGCCTGCTCTAGCACTACCAGTTGTGTTACTGGATTTTGAGATGGAAGTTGGAGGCATTTAGATGTAGGATAGCTACTTAGCCCAAGAAGCCTTTCAGGTGGGGAAATCCTTTCCACTGTAAACTTCAAAACTCCTATCTGTGCGATATAGTACAGTATCCTATCTGTATAAATGAAAACACAATTCATTAAATTCTTAGTTGATTATGATAATCTGTAAAGTTTGGTCTTAGTTAAGCTAGTTTGATAATTTGAGCTTTGGAGTTAAGAAAAATTGATTGTGCTTTCATTATACAAATATTATTCAATAGTTTAAATGTTAACTTTTATGGCGAACATTAAAATACAATTAAGATTCAATAGACTTTTCCATCAGTACAATTATTTTGGAAAGTAAACTCCAACCGAAAAGAAAGTTATTTTCATGCTTGGTAAGAATACATTGTTCTAAATCATGATTATGATGGAGAAATTAGAAGAAACACAGCTTTTTCCCAGCAGGAATTGTATCCTGAGAACTCAATAAATTTAGGCTAATTTGATTATTTTAAAAGCTCAATTTCTTCTCTATACACAATTGCATCAGCTGGATATTCCATTTGGCAGGAAATTTCAGAAAAATCTAGAAATGCTGAGAAAATTAATGATTACTTAATGTTTAAACATACAGCAATGCAGTAAAGAAATAAAAAATCTTCTGTATTTACTATATTCCACCTTAACCAATGGGTATTTCACTTTGGGTGTCATGTAGCAGCCATACACAAAGAAGGAAGAACACAATGTAACTTTTAGCTGTGTTCCATGGTGTAAGAAAAAACTACTGATTTTTGTGTGTTGGTTTTGTATCCCACAATTTTGCTGAAAAAATGTATTAATTAGTTTTTGTGGTTTTTAGTGGCATCTTTAGGACTATTTTAATATATAAGATTGCCTGTTAACAATAAGGATAATAGAAGATTATGTGGGAGAGGGAACTATGGTAAAAATAAATTATATATGTGTGAAGTTGTGAAAGAATAAGTAAAATGATTTAACTGTAAACAATTTAATGTTCTCTTACCTCATTGGGGCTTTCAGACATATACTGATGGCCTTATTTTAGATCTTAGAAAGCTTTTGACTTTTCTCACTGAGTGTAATTGTAGCTGTTGACATGTTATATGTGGTCTATATATTACTGACATTCATTTATTCTTTGCTTAATTAACTCATCACTTTCATTAAAAAGGATGGTGAATTTTAGCCGGGCGTTGGTGGCGCATGCCTTTAATCCCAGCACTCGGGAGGCAAAGGCAGGCGGATCTCTGTGAGTTTGAGGCCAGCCTAGTCTACAGAACAGCCTCCAAAACAATACAGAGAAACCCTGTCTCACAAAACCAAAAATAAAAAACAGGATGGTGAATTTTATAAAATGCTTTTTTTAATATATACTATGAATTTATTATTTTAGGTCATGAAATTTAAGGTAATATGCTACACAACAATACATAATTAATACAACAATAATGTCAATTTTCATTTTCTCTTTGTGGTATATAAAGCACATATGTAGTTTAGAAAATCACACTGTAAAAAGTCACAGGAGTAGGTGATAATCCCTGACATTGCCCATATCTCTTTTTTCTTTATTTTATTTTCCAGTTTAAATTTAGATAAGAAACAAGGTTGCTTCACAAGTCAGTTCCAGGTCCCTCTCCCTTTCCCTCCCCTCATCCTGTGCCCTCCCCCCAACCCCCCCCGTTACCCCTCATTCCCCCAGGAAGGGTGAGGCCCTCCATGGGGGTGTCCATAGTCTGTCATTTCATATAGGGCAGGGCCTAGACCCTTCCCCAAGAGTTCAGGGTGAGAGTGCACCTCACATTGTTCTATGGGAGTCCAAAGTCCGTGTGTATACTTGGGATAGGTACTGATCTGCTGCCCAAGGCTCAATAGATTACCTAGGCCTCCTCACTGACACCCAGATTCAATGTTTCTATTGAGATGTTTATATGGCTTTTGTACTTGATCCTGTTGACATAGAATATTTTAGTTACTGAATGCTTATGAATCATCTTTATATCTTTCAAACAAATCCCACTTGATCATAGTGAACAATACTTTTGTCTATTGTATTTGGTTTAATGAAGATTTGAATGTTGTGTTGAAGATTTTCGCACTCATGTTAATCAGGGATTTAGTTTCATATAATGAGTTCAGAAGAATGCCTTTACTGATCTTTTATGATAATTGGAGAAAAATTGGTATTAGTTCTTCACAAGTTTGGTAGGACTCAATCATCAAACTATCTGGTCATAAGATTTTTTGGTAGGAGACATTTTATTGATGTAATCTTGTTACTTATTATTGTTTGTTTGGAGTTTCTATTCCTTCATGATTCTGTCTTGTTAAGGAGAATGAGTCCAACAACTTACTAATATATATACATATATATGTATGTATGTGTGTGTATATATATATTATATAATCTTTAGTGTACTCTAAGAGCCTTTTGCCTTTGGTGGTATCATTTGTCTCCTCCTTTGTCTCCAATTTTGCATATTTGACTATTTAATTTCTTTTTTTCATATACCTAAGGCTTTAGTAATCTTGTTGAGTTTGTTAAGATGTATTTCCTTTTATTGAGTTTTATATTACTTTGAAAGTCTATTGAATTTCTTTCTATTGGCATATTTTAACTTGTCCATTTGCAAACTGGACAATTCACCCATCTTTAGGTAACCTGATGGTGCCCTTTCCTCAGAAAGTTACCATAGTGATGCCAAATATAGTATATATAGTGTTTGGAATAGCCCAAAAATCCTGGACCCAAGTGAACTTGTCTTAGCTTCTCAAGTAGGTAGGACTTCAGACATGTACCATCATGCCCAACTTACTTGCATATTTAATTGTACAAAAGAATGGTCTTCATTGGTATATTTCTATACATGCCTGTATTTTGGTCATATTTACCCCATATTACCATATATTGTACTTCCTACCCTATTACCATTCTCTTCCTTTACATAACGAATTTCCCCTTCTACTTTCATGTCTTATTTTTTTAAATCTAGATTCTGCCTAATATAGAAAACATGTGAAACTTGTATGAATATGGTTTATCTCACTTAACATGATGATCTCAAGCTCCATTTTCCAATAAATAGTATCATTTCATTCTTGATTAAATGTGATGAAAAATGTGACAGGTGGTCCATTTTAATGTATTTACTGTCTATTAGTACATTTGGGGAAATATATATTCAGTTCATTTGCCCATTATTTGCTTTTTTTGATGTTTAATATTTTTGAGTTATTTATAGATCCTTGACTGGATAAACATCTGCAACGATTTCCTCTAATTTTAGGCTATCCCTTTACTCTAATTGTTTCTTTTATTGTACAGAAGCTTTGGTATTTGATTCTATATCATTTGTCATTTCTTGCTATTTTCTGAGCTATTGGTGTCCTTTTTAGAAGGTCATTGCCCATCCCATATTTTGAATTAGTTTTCTCTGGTAGTTTCAAAGTTTCTGTCCGGTCTTATATTAATTTTTTAAATTTATTTTTTATATGTGTGAATGTTTTGCCCATGTATACGTGGACCATATTCAAACTCAGTGCCTGTAGATATAAATGGAGTTCTTAATTGGTCTAAGTAATAAAAACCCAGCCATAAAGGAAAATGCTGAGAGACTAGAGAGAAGGAACAAACCACCACCACCCCTTACCTCCTTAGTGTCTCAGGAGGCAAGGGAGTTAGCTGGTTCCTGTTTCTCCCTGCTTATATCCTGTTTCTGCCCAGGTATCTCACTTCCTGTCTGTCTGTACAGACCTTCAGACCTCTATGGTTATCGAGTGGCAAGCTCCATTCTCTCACCTTCAGGCAGGCTTTATTTGTACAAGCAAGCTATCACCACATGTGGAGGCCAGAAGACGGCATCAGATTTTCTAGAAGTGGTTTTGTGTACAGTTTTGAGCTGCCGTGTAGGTGCTGGAAACTAAAACCAAAACCTCTGCAAGAACAGCAAGTACTATCAATCACTGAACAACTTTCTAACTCCTATGCCTTTGACTTAGTTTTTGTACTAGGCAAGAGATAGGGATCTAATCTCAGTTTTGTATAAAAAGATATCTTTCCCCGAGAACTACCTATGAGAGAGTTAATCTATTTTCCAATGTATGATTTTGGTACTTAGTTGAGTAACTTTTTTATTCTATTCAATTATATTTCATTCTATTCCATTCCACACTATGCTGTACCATGCTCTTATCTGCTGTGCCATGCCCACCCACTCTACTCCATTCATTTATTTGCCTCCTCTCTGTCTCTGTCTGTCTGTCTGTCTTACTTTCTCTCTCTCTCTCTCTCTCTCTCTCTCTCTCTCTCTCTCTCTCTCTCTCTCTCTCTCTCTCTCTCTGCCAGTACCATGTGGTTTTGCATTACAATCTTTACAATCTCTCTATAGTATAATTTGTGATACCTTCAGCATTGCTTTGACTATTTAGGGTTGTCAGAAAAAGTCTGATAATTCTTGATTTAAAGTGAAGAACCTCTTGGTGAATATTTTCAAGGAATTAGCACTTAAGTATCACTGGCCTATTTGAACTTTAATCCAGATATCTTTGCAGTTTTTGTTACCTTTAACCCTTTCCAGTTTCTTTCTGTCATTCCAGGTAGAAATAACAGATTATTTAAGATATACTGAAAATAGCTATAACTTTCTGAAGAAGATGTTTGACAGAAGAAATGAAGTACTATTCTAATTGTCAAAACCCTAAGCAATGACCTTGGCTTGGTTTTCAGAAACAGACTGCTTTAAAAATTGTAGCAAGCAGGAATTTCAAGTAGCATCAGGAGCAGACCTCCTTATTTTTGATTTATTAACATATAAGTAGTTCATGTACCAAGATTCACTTATAGAAACATGTATGATTTGATTATTATTGATCTTAGTGAAGGTAAGATGAAATCTTATAAGAGTTTTTCTTTGTACATCAAAGTTATATAAGGAGGCAAATTTATCATTTGAAGAATTCTTTATAACTTCATATAAAACATTCATTGCCTTCATCATATCACTATCTGTATCTGAGGCAGACAATGTAGATTCCATTCCTGACTTACTGATGAGGAAATGGATAAAACGACAGATTAAACCTAGATAATTACATATTAGTGAAGCTGGAGCAAAAATCCAGGCCCGTTGCCTTTTAATGCAATGTTCTTTCCACTAAACCACTTGACTATTTACTGTGCGCACAGCATTGTGTGAAACAGTGGGAACTTACAGTGAAATAATACTTACAGTAGTACTTATATTTAAATGCCACTTTAAATTCCCCCTCCCACAAACATTTATTTTCTGTGCTGAAATTAGTATATATTAGATTACTCTTGTTCATGCTGTCTTGTTTAGTAGCTGTCAAGTGAATTTCTATACACTTGAGCTTTACATTGTAATCGATGTAACACAATTGGTATCTAGAGGAAAAGGCTTTTATCTATTAATGCCTCCTTTATTAGTTCCATGTTCCACAAGAAATAGAGCTAACATAAGAAACCCTTGAATTTCAGGCTTTTACTTATAACTCTATATGCGGAGGATGCCTTGGATACTTAAAAAGTAAAATAAGGAAATAACTTCATTTGACAGGTCATGTGGGGGTTTATTTATTATTTTTATTTTGCAGTTTTTCTCTATGTAGCCCTGGCTGTCCTGGAACTTACACAAATCATAACAAACGGAAGTTTTAGTGATACTAGGAAAAATATGCTTCATTTCATGGGAGTGTGATAGAAGCTGGTCTAATTTACCTAATTGGAAAATGTGGAAACTAATGAAAAGAATTTATCGCTATAATGTATCTTACCATTTAGAAGCAAAGAAAGTATTTTTCCAATTGTGAAGTTATATTGACATTGCAAAAATATGGGGACATCAGAATGTTGATAAAGATTTATCTACAAGGAGAGAGTCTTGGTCCTGCCCCAACTTATTGTTTCAGACTTTGTTGACTCCCCATGGGAGCCCTTACCCATGAGAAGGAGTGGATGGGGACAGTGAGCTGGGGGTAAGGCAAGAGGGTTGCGTGAGGAGGAGTGGGAGGGAGGACTGAGATTGGAATGTAAAATGAATCTTAAAGAATAAATCAATTATTTAAAAAAGAATATGATAAAAAGATTTATCCATGACTCACCCAAGGATATTTACCTTATATTAATCATGTTAGTATATTTACTTCTGCATAAAATATCTCCATGAGTGACAATGTACATAGCTTATTATTGTTAAAATATGTTAGGACATGCTTATATCATTCACAACCTTCAAAGCAATGGGATTAAGCAATATACTCATGATTAAAGTTGCCCCAGACATGTTGGATGCTTTGCTCCATAGTGCCATTTTCTCAGGACTGTACTTAGGCTAATGAGAAGCTGTTTTTGGAAGTTGCTGTGGCCCAGTGAAAAAAAAAAACCTTGGAGGCTTTTTACCAGACATTAAATGTTCTGGTCTGAAGTGAGAACTACCACTTCTACTTACAAATTATTGTCTCAAATCACTACTCATGTGGGTCATGAAACACCATCATACTATCTGGTGAGACAATGAGAAAACCATAAAAGTTTGGTAAACAATACTGTTAATGACTACTAAGCTCTTGTACTGAAATGACCTCTATCTTTTGTTTTTTTCATTCCACTAAGATACATCACAAATGTGATTGTATTAAGTGGAATTGCCAGAACATATATAAATACTTTCCAATTGTTGTACACTTAGATGTTTTCAAATATCTCAGTGTTACCTGTATTTCATTTAAAAAAAAGCCTTAGAGTGAGCATAAATAATCAAGTATGGAGGAACATGTCTGTAATTCTAACACTCAAGAAGCTGGGATCTCTGAGTGATATGAACTTGAGGTGAGCCTGCATGACTTCTACATACACTGAGAGCCTGTTTCAAAGGCATAAACAAATAAACAAATATTGTAACCCCCCACACTTTTCTTTCCTTTTTATCAGTTGCCTTCAGTTCAGGGAAAGACAAAATAGATTCTTTACTACTAAACAAAACAAACAGGTAATTTCATTTAATTGTGCAAAAGATGGAATTCAGGAAGGTATATATCAAAATGACATTGTAAGAATTGCCTCCATGTTTGTTGGAAACTTAACCACCTTAAATAGTCAACTGATGAATCTTTCAGATTTTTGGTCCCAAATTATAGCACATGAACACAACTTGAACATTGGGAAGGGAAGAGGCTTTTTTGTTTTGTTTTGTTTTGCTTTTTAAAATTTTTTAAATCTTTTTTAATTTTAATTTTAAATAGCTTGTTTTACACATCAATCCCAGTTCCCTCTCCCACCCCTCCTCCTGCATCCCCCCACCATCCCCCCCATCCACCCACCCTATTGCCAATTCCTTCCACATAGGGGATATCTAGAGTCTGTCATTTCACTAAGGGTAGGGTTCAGGCACTCCCCTAAGAGTCTAGGCTGAGAGAGCATCCTTCTTTGTGTTATGGACACACGATGTCTGTTTGTATTCGAGGGATAAACATTGATCCACTGCTCAGGGCCCCATAGGTTGCCCAGGCCTCCTCACTGACTCTCACATTCAGGGGGTCTGGATCAATCCCATGCTTGCCTCCCAGGTGTTGGTCTGGGGTCCAAGAGCTCTCACCTGTTCAGATAAACTGTCTCTGCTGTTTTTGCCAGCCCATTCTTTGCCAATTTGCTCATCACTCCTCTCTCTCCGTCGCTGGGTTCCTTGGGTTCAGTTCAGTGTTTAACTGTGGGTGTTTGCCTCTGCTTCCATCAGTCACTGGATGAAGGCTCCAGGATGGTTATAGACATCAAGTTCATTATCAGGAATGGGAGAGGCTTTTAAGCAATCTGGTTCTTATCTGATTAGAAATACCAATTCACTGAAGACAGCTTCATGTCATTGCCCATTAGAAAATGCTTATGTATCATTATGTTTCTTTTCATTAGTGATATTAGTCCTATGTGAAAAAAAAGCATAGGAATACTTTTGACTGATAGCCCCCAAAGGAGATTAAAACCAGTCTTCTAATTTGCCTTTAATGCTATTCACATACTCTACTGATGTGTCTTGAACATATTCTATTTTCATAATGAGTCACTTCAAAAAGTTTATCATGGACTTTTCCAGCATGAATGACAAATCCTTACTTTCACAGTAGCTTCCACTTTAAACTGAGTTATACTTTATGATCTCTTATAAGTATTTAATGTATTGAACATATTTTTGCGTGTGCTAATGTGGAAGTCTAAGAATCTTGTGGGACATACACATACATCATTGCATACTTTAGTGGCCAGGTTTATAAATGTTGAAATCTTGGAAATATGTGTTCTTTTAATATGACTACATTACTTATTTTATGAATAACATCAATACATTATCTTTCCACTGCATATACTTTTCTGTGAACTTTCATATAGCGTAAAATTGTGGTTTTTTCCTGTTTGTAACTACATTTATCACCGAAAATCAATTCACCAATAGCATGGCAGTTATTCTACTTTAGTACAAAGAGAATATGGTGGCAAAGTTTGAAAATCTTGGGATGTTAATTATGGATAATTACACATGAGGAAAGAACTCAAATATGTCCTTAGGTCTTTGAGGTATAGATGGAAGGTCTCCAATAGTTTCTATTATAGTACCATAAGGCTTAGTGTCAGCATCACTCAAGTACTCTTTTCTTTGGTTAGCATTTCCTCCTCTTCTTGCTGGTGGTCCTTACTCATACAGTCTGTATCACTGGGAATGCAATGTAGAAAGACAAATGTTTGAATTCACATACTAATTTAGTGAAGCTTGATGAAGACTCAAATGAATGTTTGTTTTGATATTAGTCTTTTAGGGTTGCCAAGCCATCTGCCTCATTCAGCAATGGTTTCATTATTTTTCACGCTTATTCTGCATTTTGTTGATAGATTTATTTAATAGATTTTTAGGAGCCGTTTGCCAATCTTACTGTCTCTTTCAAAAAGCATCCAATATGAAAACAATGATCTATGATGATCCTTTTGCATTTTTGAAAATGTTAGTAGGAACAGTATGGAGTTTGTTGGGAAGTTGAGATACCATTTTAGATGGAGACATCTTTCAAGGGAGATAGTTGATAGTTAAGTTTGGTCAGAGCTTTCCAAAGCTTGCATAAGCTTCATTTGCCAGTGTGCCTAGTTCTATGGAACAATCTGGTAACAGCTTATTGACACAGTGGCTTGTTTTAAGCCCTGGGTTCTTTCATAGTTATCTTACTGTGAGTATCCAACTTAATGTTGGATCTTAGACTCAGCTTAAGTATCTTTATTCTATAATGATATTCAAAATATATTTAACTGACATTTACTTATAGATTATTTACTTCCAAAATTATTTAAGATAGATTACATGGAATAATAATAAAATATAGAATAATTATGTGAGAGAAACTATCACCAGCGTTAGAGGTTAATTCAGAAACTGTAACTTGAAATTATGTAATTAGTAGCATAAATTTGGAGGTAAGGGATCTGTGCTGAACATTTGGTAAGTATCTACAAAATGATATTTCAATACAATTATTGAAATGAAATAAATTACTTAACTAGAACCTTCTTCATGGGTAGTATGGGATAACATAAAGTAGATGTTAGCTTTTGGAAGGAGGGCACTTCCTGGAAGACATCAAACAGAACTTTAGTTTTCCCATTGAGAAAATTTTGAGTGATGGAGAGTTGCTTCCCTTGTTCACTATCTTTGCTTTGGGAAACAACTTGTTTCCTCAAGTGTGATATTATTGGTGTTTGACAACTTTTGTCTCAAATTCAGATATGTCTCAGTCTTCTGCATTTTATGTGTTCATTAGAGAGAAATGATTTTGGTTCACAACAAAAAGATAAAAGAAATGATTTTAAACCAAGTCTAATTTCAGGAAGGCTAGCCAGCCATGACTATCTTACCAAATGATAATTTTGAGAGCCACAGATCATTATAAGGTCAGGATAGGAAAGATGGGAAAAGAAAGTAGCTGCAGATGCAAGGGAAAGCAATTTAAAAAGAAGAGAATAGAGGTTGAGTATAAGGCTTAGTGGGCAAGAATGCTTAATATGAAGTCATGAGGATTTGATTTTTGGATCCTCAGAACCTATATTTAAAAAGCATAAAAATGCTACCTGTGACTGACCATACCTTTATCTCCAGCACTGGGGCAGAGACAGGAGGATAATTTGGACTTCATAGTCATGATATAGCTAAACAAAAAGCAACTCCATGTTCTGTAAGGGATCTTTCTTAAGGAGATAAAGTGTAGAGTGACAAGATACATATAATGCCTTCTCTACATGTATACAGGAGTTTATACAGAAATGTAATCAAATATGTGCACATACATATCACTCACTCTCACACACAAAAGGTAATGCTTATAAGAGAATTATCATTATTTTTGTGATAGTAACACCAGACTAGATATATTCAAAGAATTTTGTATCTTACTATACAGATAGTGGCACATCATACTTATTTACAATAGCTGGGGAATGGAATCAGCCTACATGTCTATCAAATGTTGAGCAGAAATGGAATTTCTTTTTTTCTGAAACAGGGTTTCTCTGTGTAACAACACTGGCTGTCCTAGAACTCGCTCTGTAGTCCAGGCTGGTCTCAAACTCACAGATATCTTCCTGCTTCTGCCTCCCAAGTGCTGGAATTAAAGGTGTGTGCCACTATGCCTCCTGGTTGAGTAGAAAGTGGAAACATGGCACATAAGTAGAATTCTACTCACCACTAGAGAAAAATGAAATCATAAAAGTTTTAGGAAAATGAATAGATAATATTATACTCAGTGAGGCACCCAGGCACAGGAAGATATATATTCTTTCTTATATGCATGTCTTAGTTCCTAAGTTTTGAATTTTGAGGATAAGTTGGAGTATCTGAAGAACTCAGGAAGCTTGAGAGAAGCCATCAAAGGAGGCATTACAGTAGTGAGGACATTAAAATACCTGGGATATAATAATATGGGAGAATATTATATGTAGAAAGGCTTAAACAGAGATGGGTCAAGATAATGGGGGACAGGTGGAGCAGGGAAGAAATCTCAGTATGTATGAAAAAACAATATAGAAACTTACTACTTTGTAAGCTAAGAAAAATATAATTCAAAAACAGTTTGAAACATTCTTATCATGTATTGGTGCAAGATGCTTCCCCCAGAAACCATAGATTGCAAATGAAAATCCCAGTGTTAGGTACAGGATAATACCCTATGAATTGTTGACCAGAGGCCACCCAAAATAATGCAAGGCATTGTCATTGTTCTTGTTTGTCTACAAGGACTAAAAGTTAAGATCTTGTTGCTGAGGATATCACATTCTTTGGTTACATAATATTGAAAAATCAAGCTGAAACTGAGTTGGGAGCTCCATTCCTGCTATCTAGTGTTATAGCATCAGAAAGGATATTTAGGCTGCGAGTGGAAGAAAATCATTAATGTTTTTACCCAGCTGTGGTCCTTGAGGCTAAAGAACTAATATTCCATAAAAGATATGCCCACTGGTAGAATAGTGACATGACATTTTGGGAGTAATCAACTGTTTTCTGATTGGATTTGAAATCCATTCAATGACAGGGGATGAACACCTTAGGTACTGAAAACCGAGACAAAAGTCTACGGCTGCGGAGGTCATAGGCCCTAGGGAAGAATCTGCTACTATAGTTTCCTAAGTGAACAAGTGATCAAATTGCCTTCGTAAGTAATTATGATCATACCCATAGACCAGGGAATTTCTTAGCCTTGAACAGAGAAGCTCTGTTTGTAGTAGTCAGTGATTACTCTGCTCAAAGTGCTGAGAATGCATGATTGTTTAGTGCTTAACCCTGAATGGGGCATCTATGTTACTTCTAATGCCCATGGAACATAGCTGAAGAGGAAGTAGAATAAAATAAGAAATGTGGATGGGTATTAGTGCTTTGGAATTTTGCCGCCTGTATATGAAATGGTTGCTACAAACATGAACACACAGCAGTTATGGTTGTCTGAACAAGGCCGTGAAAGATTGGCCTTGGTTAATAATCCATCATGATGGAGGTGCTTATAAGGCCCCCTCTCTCTGAAGAACTATTGACAATTGATGGGTACCATAGAGGAGGGGTTGTCATTTTATTTAGTGATATGGTCACTGAGGGCTCTAAATATTTCACATATTTAGTAGGCCAAAAAAGAGAGAAAGAAATAGCATGTGTGAGCTCTAATCTTGGTTGATAACTTGGCTATATCTGGAATCAACTAAAACCTAAGAAGTTAAGAACACCCATGAATGATTTTCTTAATCGTATCTTTTGAGGTTGAAAGATGCACACAAAATTTGGATTATAAATTCTGGTAGCAGCCTACATAAAAATACATGGAATAAAGAAGCTTTTGCCTTTTGCCTTTTGCCTGATTGCCCTCATTCTTTATGGCAAGTCCATCTACTCTGCTGCTGAAGCATTGGTATTAGGAACTAATTCTTTGGGATTTCAACATGTACTGAAGACCAGTTGAGGCATCCGGCCTTATAGACTGAGGAACTATCAAATTCTTGGCCTTTCTGTTGGGAGACAGCCACTGTTGGACTAATCAGATCATAGCCACAACCTGTAAGCTACTTTAATGGATACCATGAATACATATTCAGGAACAGTGCTGTTCCACTAGAGAACATTGACTAATAACATGAAAGTGTATGAGGAGGGATTGGTAGAGGAAAGGGAGGAGTTAAGGGGAATGATAATAGAGTGGGAAATAATATTACAATTCATTGCATTGCACATAGTATGGAGTTGTCTAAAATTAAAAAAATGTTGCCAATAAACAGAAATCTACTCAATGTAACACTGTGAATACTGACATGGAGCCTCTGCCATATAATTGTGAGGCAAATAAACCAAATGGTTCCTCACTCTATGGAACCAGATACTTAGAAGCTAGTGTGGCACAACACTAACCATTGGTTATTTGGCTGTGTTTTAATTCTATCCGTCTTTAAATTGTCAAGCAACCTAACCATTCAAAGACTACATTGGATATCTGGTTCTATGTAATCTTGGCAACCCTTAGATTGGAAGAAGACCTCAATTGGAAAGGGTATCCACAATTCCACACTCTCTACCTCCTTCTAGGTGAACTATTAATGCACTGATAGACTTAGAGACCAGCCTAAGAACTCAATACCCGATGGATAGGGAGTGATAAAAGTTTTAACAGAATGGCTAGCCTGGTACTACTTTTAAATGTCTATCTCCATTCACAAAACTTAAGTCCAAATGGATCAAAGACCTCAACATAAATCCAGCCATATTGAACCTCTTAGAAGAGAAAGTGGGAGGTAACCTTGGTACAGAAGACCATTTCCTGAACGTAACACCAGTAGCACAGACACTGAGCTCAACAATTAACAATGGGACCTCCTGAAACTGAGAAGCTTCTATAAGATGAAAGACACAGTCAACAAGACAAAAAGGCAGCCCACAGAATGGGAAAAGATATTCACTAACCCCACTTCTGACAAAGGGCTGATCTCCAAAATTGACAATGAACTCAAGAAGCTAGTCTCTAAAACACCAAAAGATCCAACTAAATAGATAATTCTCAATAGAGGAGTCTAAAATGGCTGATAGACACTTAATAAAGTGCTTAACATCCTTAGCCATCAGAGAAATGCAAATCAAAACAACTCTGAGATACCATCTTACTCATGTCAGAATGTCTAAACTCAAAAACACCAATGACAGTTTGTGCTGGAGAGGATGTGGAGAAAGGGGAACACTCCTCCAATGCTGATGGGAGTACAAACTTGTACAGCCATTGTTGCTAGCATCTGGTGTTTCATCAGCACCTGGGAATTCTCTTCACTGTGCTCATACACTTTTAGAAGTCTCTTGAATTATTCGGTCTGGGTATTTTTTCCTCCTGAGACCTTGGTGATAGAAAATGTGAAGCATTTGTTGAAGATCATTCTGTGAAAGCAGTGGCAAATTCAGTAAAATTCCATCCATCCAACTCCTGAAATTTTGCCCATCACTTCACACCACAGCTCTGCCTGTATTTTTTCTAACTCTTTCAGGAAATTATTGGGGGAAAGTCTTTAAAACTTGAGCAGCCATGAATTATTAACATTTTCTCTAGATCCTGGCTAGAGGTTCTGTCCATGGTAATAGAGCTCTGCAAGGAGAAATCCATTCTGGAGAGTCCTGTCTGCTCCAGCTGCAGATGTGACAGGGAGAATGGAGGCTAAGCAAAGATGATGAAACACAAGCTAAATGTACTGGGATGAGCAAGAAAGTGCTTTGGCGTTGTAGATGGATTCCTTGAATTCCTTTAAAAATATGAAAAGATTCATGAATTTGCATGTCATGCTTGCACAAGGGCCATGATAATCTGTGTAATCTTTCCAATTTTAGTATATGTGCTGCCAAAGTGAGCATTCCTGAAGTTCTTTACCTACCATAGTTTTTTTTTCAGTTAAGAAAACTGAAGTATACTTTACATATAGTAAAATTTGCTTTGCTAGCCTATATCCCTGTGAAGTTTCACAAACACAGGCAATCATAAACTTCTACCTCAATAAAGATACAAAACAGTTTTGTTTTAAATGACTCCTGCCAGCTGGCGGTTTGTGCTCTGCCTCCTCCTCTCCACGCCTGCATTGCCTGTTAAACAAAATTCTCTTCTACTCTTACAATTTTGATTTAGCAAGAATGTCATGTGAATGGAATCACATAGTATTTATCTTTTGAGTCTATTCTTAATCGCTTAGTCCAGTACAATGGTTCTCAACATTCCTAATGCTGTGACCCTTTAATACAGTTCCTCATAGTGTGGCGATCCTCAACCATGAAATTATTTTTGGTACTACTTCAGAAATGTAATTTTGCTGCTGTTATGAATTGTAATGCAAATATATTTGGAGACAGAGGTTTGCTAAAGAGGTCATGACTCCCGTATTAGAACTGCTAGTCTAAGATATCAGATTCATTCATCCTTTGGTTTGTATCAGGAGTTTATTCCTAGTTATTACTGACCAATATTCTATTCTGCTCATGCACAATATTTTATCCATATCCCCCATCCAACAGTGAGGGAAAAATTAGCTATTTATTCTTTGGAAATATTATAAAGCTACTGTCATCAGCCATGCTCAGTGTTTTATGTGAACATTAATTTTCATTTCAACTGGAAGCAGGATGACAATAACATGATGAACTTTGAGAAACTACCAAATGATTTTTATTCTGAATCCCAACATTTTCCAACAAGGGAATAATGTTAGGTGTTTTATTTATAAATATCAGCAGATATTAGAACCATACAAATAAACATTTTTTCTAAAATGCACTCCAATCATAAATAATCTGACTAAAGAAGATTTATATTTCCTTGATGATGTGTTTTTGGAGCTTCTTAGCTTTATAATGTTTGGTCTTTGAAAAAACAGCCTTACATACATAAAGAGGGCTTTTGAGCCAACAGGACATATGACACTGAGAGGACATGGATGAAATAATGAAAAACAGCTAATGAGTCTATTATAGAGCATTATTTTTTAGCAGAAGTAATCTAGTAATTAGGAATGTCACAAACCTCTGGGTTCTTATCGCTTTAGGAAATACAAGAGACATCTAATATAGAAGAGAACGGTGGTGAGATAAGAACTGCTTGCCATTAGTACATGGCAGCATTGTTAGTTGTTATGCAGGTAGTGCTCAACCTTTTTTTCCTTTTTCTTTCTTTCTTTCTTTTTTCTTTTTTTTTGGTTTGGAGCAGCCTATTGATTTTGCTGTTGTTGAGCTCCAAGTCCAGGGAAATGGATAGTGCATGTTAACAACAAGCCACAACAATCTCTCCTTCCTGTGAGCTGCTGCTGCTTGCTGTGTAGGGGGCAGCTGCCTAGTAGATGTGAATAATTGATTTTTCAGCTGGCGCCCCAGCGTCAGTCATTTTCATCAGTCAGCAGGTGAAGACATTCTGCAGCTTCTCTCTGTCCCTGGCTCTAAGCATGTGACATCTTTGCTTAAGAAAGCCTGCAATGTGGGGACTGCTAATTGCCTGCACTTATGAAGTGAGTTTTCTTGGGTACTCATTGTATCCCTCCAAACCCATTTTAAAGTATATATTACTGGGCTGATTTTATCTCCTGAATTGGATTGGCTGATGAGCTCTGGGCAGCTGTGATGTGTCATATCTCTGTTTATTTTCAGCTCTCAGATGACTGGTGATTAGAAAGCAGACAAAGTAGGGGATATAGTTTTAGAGGTCATGAAGTCATGACCCAGTGACATACTATCCAGCAACCCTCACTGTGTAACAGTTAATGTGCTCCCCATGTTTCTATCAAAATTAGTCATTCGTTTACTGACATAGGGAGCAAAAAGTCTCCTTACTAAGATTTTTTTCACAGGAATCATGTTATATAAGAAAAGTTTCTGTTCTTTAAACTTTTAGAAATGAGGCTATTAGTATTTTCCATGATTAGAAAAGGGACACATGAATATATGAAAAGTAATATCGAAATGAAAATATAACATTTATAAACATTTAAAAACTTTATAAAATCCAGAGAGGGCATATAATATGCAAGCATATAATATGTAAATATATTCAATATATGTAAATTTTATAACTGGGATTATATTACTTATACAGTTTTGTAAACCTACTCTTTTCCTTAACAGTGTCTTATGATCCTTTTTCTATGTCATTAAGCAGAAATATGTCTTTTATTTTGTCATATTTTGGTAAATACTATAAACAATGGTTTAATAAGTTTCATTAGCCCATATCTACAAGTTCTCATCTAATTTTTACTGGTTTTGCTTATTTTTTTTGAGATGGGTCTCACTGTCTAGATCTGGCTGCATGGAACTTGGTATGTAGCCCAGGCTGGCCTTGAACTTATGAGGATCTGCCTGCCTGTGTTTCCTGATTGTTGGGTACATGTGCCACCACACTTATCTCTTATTTGATTATTTTTATGGGGAAATTACTGCAAGTAAAACGGTTGGCTAAAACTGCATGCATATTTAAATACTTACAATCAAATATATTTACATATTCAAATTACTTTGGAAGAGTTTATAACCAATTTTTCTTTCAACAAGCAAGGACATAATACCAATAGACATGATCATTCTCTTTGTCTTGGCTATATTAATAGTCAATTGCTCTCATGTTTTGAATACCATTTTATATTTTTCTTTTGTGGATTGTCTGTTCACAGACTTCGTCTAGTATAATTTTTTTATTTCCAGGAAACCTTAACCTGCTCATGAATTAAGTTTTCCTCATAAACATTTTCTCATGTTTTCCCATTCTTCTGTAGGACTCTGTGATTAGGTGTTTAGGTCCTGAAGACAGGGATGCTTTGGTTCAAAATTGGCTCTGCTACTTAGCAACTAATGTTGATATGTGTTATAACTATTTTGTACATTATTCTGCTCATCTGAAAACAGTATTTAATGACTCAAGTTATGTAAAATACTTAGAATGGCACGTGATACTTGGTAAACATTATAAATGATAGTTATATTTTAATTACTTACACAGTGTGATATGTCAGTAACTCTTCCATTTAGTGTAGGGTATGGTAGTACACATCCAACAACCAGGAAGTTGAGACAGGGGCATATCAAGTTTAAGGCCATCTTGGACTACCTAGAAAGTCAATCCCAATGACAAAAAAGATTAAAAACAAAACAAAAATTCCCCCAAACTAAAATCAAGACAATAAAATGTCATATCAGTTTTTATACCCAAGATTTCTGCTTATAAGTCAGATATAAAAAGATCTTTGCCTCAAAAATTTTTTCTTTAAAAGACCCTTTATGAGATTCAAATCTTAAATCTTGTAGATTGAAAAGCTCTGAACATTTTTCTTTGGTTATATTCTTATCGATGATGCTGGGGTTGGAAAAATCTTGGGATGAAAAAGCATCTTGTTCAGAAAGGTTATTGACACTTGACAACCACAATAAGGCAAATACACTGGTTTTGTAGAATAAAAAATGAGTTTGGTGCAGTTGAAATATTTAGTTGTACAATGCCAGAGGGTTCTCATGCCAGCTATTCAGAAAATTAGATATCTGAATACAGAGCAGAGTTGGTATTGGTTGAAAGAGTGGATAATCCAAGGATTAAGGGGAGATGCATGTGAAAGTCTGGGCAGCTACAGTGGTTGTAGACCAAATGATTTTGGGGAGCCTTTCTTATCTTTTGAGAAATAGTTTTTATTATTGTGTTTTGTTAGAGCTGTGTAGCCAATAACGGAGCCCTCATCTGTTATTATTGGATGGCAGTTGGAAAAATGTCACAGGACTAGACAGACAAAGAGAACAGCTGTATAAGCAGGAAATTTTGTTAATGATATATGGTTTTTAGTAAATAGATCAATAAAGACTGTATGTGTCTGTTCAGAAAACTCAAAAGGATGGCACAGAATTTTGCTTTTTTTTTTCATCAGAAAGTTGAGTATGAGTTTTCCATATAACTTTCCTTCACAATAGAATATAGTATGGGGACTCCAGAGCCTCCTTTCTCTTTACATGGTGCCCTTGACTATCACTGAATACAGAGGGCTTAGATGAAAAGCCACAAGGAAGAACAAGTTGGCTGTGCCATATGTTCTGACTGAACCAGTCCATAGCTCTGCTGTTAGTCAAATATCAGTTCCATGCAGGTCAACAGAAGTTTTGTTTGTTTCGAGACAGGGTTTCTCTGTTTAGCTTTGGAGCCTCTTCTGGCACTCGCTCTGTAGATCAGGCTGGCCTCGAACTCACAGAGATCCACCTGCCTCTGCCTCCTGAATGCTGGGGTTAAAGGCATGCATCACCACCTCCTGGCTGAAGAACTATGTAGTCAATGTATAGAATTGTGTGAAGTGATAAATTGTTGTTGTTTTTAAGCCACTGAGTTTTGAGGTGGTTGGTTTATAGCAATAAAATGAATGCATAATTCTAGAGGATTTTCATCTCAGCTGTGCACATTTTTTCCATTAGGAGTGCTTGGCACAGAAAAGAAATCTAAGGCTTTAACAAAGTTCTTTTTATCTCTGATTGCCAATAAGAATGCATCTATCCTCCCCACTTCCAAAATTGTGTCTACTTTAGTTTTTTGCTGTATTTCAGAGGACGAGCATAAGGGTGCAATTTTGGAATTGAGCCCATGTTTATAGAGAGCTCCTTGGACTAGCTGTGAGCTCATTACATCATTTAGCTCTTTGTGATTTTCATATGTTGAACTCTTAGTAAGTGTCAGGCTGCTTTTTTGATTTAAAATTCCTAAACTCGATTTCCCCAAGGTTCTGAAATTGCCATATGATTGGGGGTTAGAAGCAAGAGGCATTCACATTGCAGTGGAACTTTTTTTGGAGTTGGTGTAAAGCTTGTTAAACATAAGAAAACCGTTCACCTTTCCATCTCCGTTTCCTCAGCTGTAGAGCATGGTGTACGAACAGTAGCAATTCTAAGTTGGTTTCTAATTCAGAACGACTCTGGTTTCCTTTCCAATTTGTTTGTTGTGAACATTTAAAATTGCTTTATGTATTTCTTGAAAGCATTGCTTGGATATAGTTATTTCTTCATAACTTTAAAAATATTTTATTTTTTATTATTATACTTCTATATATACTTCTTGATTTCAGTTTCTATTTTTCTGCTTTATTTTTTTCTGTGGTTTAGGCCAAATGAATTAACATAGGTGTGTGTGTGTGTATGTGTGTGTGCTGGTAAATTTGTTATTTTACCAACAATATACAATGTATACTTTACTATTTTAAATAATTAAACTAGAGGATGTTATGTATTTAATAAAATTTGAAACTAGCATCTGTAATACAATTTGATTTTGCCTCCAACTTATGTGAATTAAATAGCTGGACCTAGTGGTCTAGGCCAACAGAGCATATATTTCATTGCAAATATTTGATGGTTTGATTGATTTTAGTTGGGATAACAGAGATGACTTTGGCAAATGTTATAATTCAGTTGACTAGCTTAACCTTTTTCACATGTGTTTTTAAATACCCCATGTGTGTATATTCGTGTGTGTGTGTGTGTGTGTGTGTGTGTGTGTGTGTGTGTGTGTGTGTATACCTGTGCAGTTTATAGAACAGTTTTCAAGAGTCAGTTTTCTCCTTCCACCTTTACATGGTCCACGGAGTCAACAGTCTTGGCAGCAAGCACATTTACCAACTGAGTCTTTTTACTAGTTCCATTATGTTTGTATGTTTGAGGTTTCTAAGATCATTGATAAAGAGCAAACTCCAGTATGCCAGTACATTTCAATCTTCAGCTCATATTGCCTTTGCTATTGTCCTATATGCAAAGCAAGCCATTTGAGCAAGCTCCAATTTCAGGAGATTGAGAGATAGATTTCATTTTTAAAACTGTGTTTTATTTTCAATACATCCCAACAGTAGTTTTCCCCTCATTCCACTCCTGCCAGCCTACCACTTCCTCTCTCCCCTAGATCCACTCCTCTGTTTTCATTTAGAAAAGAACAGACCTAGGGATATCCACCAAATACTACATAAAAAGATACAATAAGACTAGGCATATACCCTCATATGCAGACTGGGCAAGGCAGCCCAGTAGGAGGAAGAGGGTCCCAACAACAGATGAAAGAGTCAGAGACACTCCCATTCCAACAAAACACCAGGCTAGCAATCATAATATTTATGCAGAGGACCTAGGGCAGACCCATGCAGGTTCTGTGAGGCCCTATGAACCCTACTTAGTTGAAATCTATGGGGCATGTACTTGTGGTATCCTTCACCTCTCTAGCTTCTACATTTCTTCCTCTCCCTCTTCCATGGGGTGGCCTGAGCTCCTATGGAGGAACTCAACGTAGATGGAGATCTCCAATTTAGGTTCTCTTTCTACCTAATGTTTGGCTGTGGGTCTCTACATCTGCTCCCATCAGCTGTGACAGGATGCCTCTCTGATGATGATTTGGTTAGGCACTGATGCATGACTATATAAGGATAACATTATAAATAATTTTATTGATTTTTTTCCTATCATAGATATCTGGCACATCCAGTCTCCAATTTATGGTCATCCAGACAGTGTCAGGTATGGGTTCCCTCTAGTAGTGTGGGCCTCAAGATAGACCAGTCATTAGTTAGTTACTCCCAAAAGTTCTGTGCCTCCATATATGTACTAGCATATCTTGAAGGTGGGATAGATTATAGGTCAAAAGTTTTGTGACTGGATTGGTGTCCCAGTCCCACCTCTGGAAGCCTTGCTGGATTACACAGGATGTATAGTTCATGCTCTGAATTCTGTTATTAGGCATCCTTGCTAGGGTCACTCTTGTAGATTACAGAGAGTTTCTACTGCACTAGGTTTCCACCTACTCCAATGCCCTCCCATTCCAGTCATCGCACAGTAATCTCTCTATAACTCCCCTACCTACCCATCCTTTTCCCAGTCCACCTGCAAAATCTGTTCTATTTCCCCTTCTCACAGAGATCCACGTGTCTGCACTAGAGCCCTCCTTCTTACTTAGGCTTTTGGTGTTTGTGAATTCTAACATGATTATCATTTGCTTAGCAGCTAATATCCACTAATAAGCGAGTATATAGCATATTTGTCTTTTTGGGTTTGGGTTACCTTATTCAGGATGTTTTTTTCTAGTTCCATCCATTTGCCTGCAAATTTCATGATGGCATATTTTAGCAGCTGAGTAATACTGAATTGTGTAAATGTACCATATCTTCTTTGTTCATTTTTCTGTTTGGGGACATCTAGGTTGTTTCTAGTTTATAGCGATTATGAATAAAGCTGCTATGAACATAGTTGAGAGAGTGATATGATTGAACATCCTTTGGGTGTATGCCTAAAAGTGCCACTGCTGTGTCTTGAGGTAGATCACTTCTAAATTTTCTGGGGAACTGTCATGTGGATTTCCATAGTGACTGTACAAGTTTGCACTCTCACCAGAAGTGGAGGAGTGTTCCCCTTGCTCCACATCCTCTCCAGCATGAGCTGTTACTTGTGTTATTGATCTTAGTCATTTTGACAGTTGTACGACTGAATCTCAAAGTCGTTTTGATTTGTATTGTGTTTCCCTGATGGCTAATGATGTTGAACATTTCTTTAAGTGTTTCTTAGCCATTTGGGTTTCCTATATTGAAAATACTCTGTTTAGATCTGTACCCCATTTTTAAAAATTGGATTATTTGTATTCTTGATATCTAGTTTTTTTTGACTTCCTTATATATTTTGGAAATTAGCCCTCTATCTGATGTGGAGTTGGTAAAAATCTTTTCCCATTCTGTAGGCTGCTGCTTTGTCCTATTTACAGTGTTCTTTGCTTTACTGAAGCTTTTCACTTCCACAAGGTTCCATTTATTAATTGTTGATTTTAGTGCCTGTGCTATCAGTTTCCTGTTCAAGAAATTGTCTTCTGTCCAATGTGTTCAAAGCTATTCCCCACTTTCTCTTCTATCAAGTTCAGTGTATCTGGATTTATATTGTGGCCTTTGATCTACTTAGACTTGAGGTTTTGGCAGGGTAATAAATGTGGATCTATTTGCATTCTTCTACATGCAAACATCCAGTTAGATTAGCAGAATTTGTTAAAGATGCTTTCTTTTCCCAGTGTGTATATATGGCTTGTTTTAAAATAAAAAATCAGGTGTCCATATGTGTGTGGATATACCTTTGGGTCTTTGATTCAATTCTATTGATCAGTATGTCTGTTTTTATGCCAATACCATGCTGTTGTTTTATCACTACAGATTTGTAGTAGAGCTTGAAATGGGGAATGGTGATAGTTCTGGATATTCATTTATTGTTCAGGATCGTTTTAGCTACCCTGCATTTTTCATTTTTCCATATGAAATTGAATATTGTCTTTTCAAGGTCTGTAAAGAATTTTAATGGGGATTGTGTTGAATCTGTAGATTTCTTTTTGGTAAGATGGCCATTTTTACTATGTTTATTCTACTGATCAATGAGCATGGGAGATCTCTCCATCTTCTGATATCTTCCTCACTTTCTTTCTTCAAAGACTCAAAATTTTTGTTGGGAAGAGCTGCAAAGTCACATTACAAAGGGAGCTTAGATGCTGAAATCGGTAAAACCCTTTCTTCAATTTTTGCAGTCTATCATGGTATCTAAAATCATATGTTTGTTTGTCATCTTTTCCAAACAGAATTCCCTTGGTATAACCTTTTCCTTCTGTTTTATAAGTTTGATAAAAGCCTCTGTTTTACTTCAAAATTAGTGAATTTTAGAAAACTTATAGTGAATGAAAATAGGAAGACAGAATAAAAATAATGTCTAAGTTTATGAGCCAAGAAAAACTATTATTCTATTTCTTGTGTAAGAATCTAATATAAGAAAGATGTTCCATTCATTTAGTTTATTTTCTATTTTTCAAAAATTCTTTTTTTTGGGTGGGGGAGGGAGGCAGTTAGTGGGCTTTAGCACCTTTCTTGACGGCGGTAGATTTGAAGCACTTTACAGGACTGGGCCCAGGAGAAGAGGAATACTGGCAGTGCAGGAGCAAAAGGATTGGCTCAGTTCTCCTTTGTGGATTTTTGTTTTTTATTGTTTGTTTCCCCAAACTTAAAGACTTAAGTGTTGGAACCATGGGAATAAAGGTCCAGCGTCCTCAGTGTTTTTTGACATTGCCATTAATAATCAACCTATTGGAAAAGTTGTCTTTGAATTATTTTCTGATGTATGTCCCAAAACGTTTGAGAACTTTCGTTGTCTTTGTACAGGTGAAAAGGGGACAGGAAAGTCAACGCAGGAGCCATTACATTAAAATAGCTGTCTCTTTCACATAGTTGTCAAGGATTTCATGGTCCAGAGTGGTGACTTCAGTGAAGGGAATGGAAGAGGAGGAGAATCTATTTATGGAGGATTCTTTGAAGATGAAAGTTTTGCTGTTAAACACAACAAAGAATTTCTATCATCAATGGCCAACAGAGGGAAGAATACAAATGGCTCACAGTTCTTTATAACAACAAAACCAACTCCTCATTTAGATGGGCTTCATGTTGTTTTTGGGAAAGTAATCTCTGGTCAAGAAGTTGTGAGAGAGATTGAAAACCAGAAAACAGATGCTGTTAGCAAACCATTTGCTGAGGTGCGGATACTCGGTTGTGGAGAGCTGATTCCAAAATCTAAAGTTAAGAAAGAAGAAAAGGCATAAGTCATCGTTGTCATCATCATCCAGTGATTCAGATAGCTCAAGTGATTCTCATTCCTTCTCTGATTCTGAAAGCACTTCTGAAAGAAAATCCAGAAAAAGAAAAAAGAAACATAGAAAAACTCCTGAAAACATAAGAAGGAAAAGAAGAAGCAAAAGAAAAGCAAGAAGAATTCATCTAGTGAAAGTGAAGCAGAAGATCTTGATGCACAGCACAGCCCTAGGCTACTGTCCATCCAGAGGAGATCCTTCCTATACCAGAAAATAGATTCTTAATGACAAAAATCCTCCTAAAGCTGATGACAAGTAAAGGAAAAACAGAGAGAAAGAGAGTGTAATTCACCTAACTCCCAGCCTGCTTCATACCAGTGATGGTTCTTAGTTACTAGGTCTGGCAGGAAAATTAAAGGAAGAGGACCAAGGCATTATTGAACTCCTTCCAGATCCAGATCAAGCTATCAGTTCATACGAAGTGAGACCCCTCCACATTGGAGACAAGAAATGCAAAGAGCTCAAAGAATGAGGGTGTTGAGGGGTGAAAGATGGAACAAAGGGAATAAGAGTGAGTTAAATGAAATAAAAGAAAATCAAAAGAGCCCAGTTAGAGTAAAAGAGAAAAAAACCAACCCAACACACTCATGTCTGAGAGTCCAAACAGAAAAATAGGAAAGGAAAAGAAAGTTAAAGACCATAAATCTGATAGCAAAGAGAGAGACATCAGAAGAAATTCAGAAAAGGATGATAAATATAATAAAAACAAAGTGAAGAAAAGGGGATCCAAAAGTAGGAGTAAGCAAAGACAGATCCAAAAGTAAGGAAAGAGAATCAAACATAACAGACATGAAGACAAGAGGATGAGGTCAAGAAGTAAAGACAGGGATCATGAGACTATTAAAGAAAAAGAAAAACAAGTGGATTCTAGAGGGAAAGATCAGGAAAGGAGTAGAAGCAAAGAGAATTCTAAACAGGTAGAATCAAAAAGTAACGAGCATGATCGTAGCAAAAGTAAAGAAAAGGATAGACGTGCACAGTCTAGGAGTAGAGAACACGATCTAACTAAAAGTAAACACAGTTACAACAGTAGAACAAGGGAGCGAAGCAGAAGCAGGGACAGGAGCAGAAGAGTACACTCTAGGAGCCATGACAGAGATCACAGCAGAAGCAAGGAGTACCACAGGTACAGAGAGCAGGAGTATAGGAGAAGAGGAGGGTCACGGAACCAGGATCGGAGAACTCCAGGACAATTGAGAAGTAAATACAGGAGCAGAAGAAGGAGAGAGTACCGGAGCTCAGAAAGAGAAGAAAGTCAAAGTCGAAACAAAGAAAAATATAGGAGCCAAGAGAGTAAGAGTTCACACAGAAAAGAAAATTCTGAGTGTGAAAAAAGAATGTACTCTAAAAATCCTGATCATATTAGCTCAAGTAATAACAGGGGAAAAAAAAGGCTGATAGAGATCAAAGTCCAGTAGTGTTGAAACCAAAACAGAGCAGTCAGGACAATGAATTGAAAAGTCAGGTAGACGAGAAGACCAGAACCCCAGTGGAAAAAGAAAACCAAAAATCAAAGGGTCAAGAAAATGACCATGTACATGACAAAAATAAAAAATGCGATCATGAGTGAAGCCCCAGAACAAATGAAGACAAAATTTGATGAGTGAGTTGTGCACACTTACTTCCTTCCTGTCTCAAGTTTTAAGTTTTCAAGACTTAACTGTTGAATCTCTTTTTTTTTGTTGTTCTTATTGTTTTAGGGTTGTTTTATGTTTGTCTTCCCCCCTCCTTTTTTTAATGTGGAGTTCATTGAGTTGATCTTTTGATAATCTGGTACCTGGATAATTTGTACTGCTAAGGTTTTAATAAACTTGAAATGAAAAAATTCATTTTTTTGAAACTAGAATACAATAAAATATATTTGTATCTACTCCAGATTTTCTTCTTTAAGTCACCCTCTATCTTTCCTAATATGCCCCCTCTCATATTCACATCTTTTTTTTATATCCCATTAAGTTCAGTTAGAGATGCCCGTATGTGAATGGGTGTGGGGCCATCCACTAGAACATAGAAAAACATATTGGTGAGGATATAGTCCATAAAGAATGATTCTCACACCTCCAGAAACTATCTACAGCCAATAGCTTCTCAGACTGAGGTGGAATGTGGAAATAATTTACTGTCCCCATACTGGAATTTTGGGTGACTTGGTCTTGTGGAGATAACCTCTTATACTGTGAGATCATGATAGTAGTAGCCATACTATGTTCAAAAGACTGCACTCCTCCTCATTTGTTGTCTCAAATATCTTTCTACCTCCTCTTCTGCAATGTTCCCTGAGTCTGGTAGTGGTAGGGTTGTGCTCTGTTTAGGGTTGAACATTGAGTCTTAGATTAAGAAAGATGTTCTTATTATATATCCCAATATTGTAGTTACACAAAATATATGTGAACTTAGAAAGCAGTATAGTTCTATTATTTTAACATACCTGTGTAAATTTCCTCTATTATTTTCCATTTTTAGCCTTTTAATAACTATTATTAAATAAATAATAGGTTAAACAAAAATGAACATTCCCAAATATAGTCACTTAAATAAGGCTGGTGCTTATTTAAAGATATAAGATGTTAATTTATAGATATAAGATATCCATTTCTCTTTCAGATAAAATTTCAAAAGTAATTTAGATTGAATACAAAACCCTTTCTGTTTCACTGGGTAGGGTGGGTAGTATTGATTGCTAATTTGACAGGATCTGGGCTCACTTAGGAAACCCAGTGACAGACACATAGTGAGGAATTATCTTGATTTTTGTTAGCCTCTTGCCTTTTAGAGACTATTTTGTATAGTTTAATTGAGGTGAAAGAGACATCTTAAAAGTGGCCCGCACCATTCCCTGGGTTTGGGTCCTGGACTATATAAAAACAGAAAATCATCACTTGTTCACCAGCATTCATCATTCACTGCTTCCTGATTTTTGATGTGATGAGATCATCTATCTCAAGACCCTAACCATCAAGACTTCCTTACCACAACAGATTGTACCCTTGAATTGTGATAGAAAACAAGCATTTCCCTTCTAAACTAGATTTGTCAGGGTATTTTGTCACATCAACATGAAAGGAAAGCACCAACAATTCTGTGAGGCAGGCTACTGGATGAACTTTACCATTTTTAACATGGGCTTCTGGATTTTGGTCCAAGGATGCAGCTATAGTTGTGACTATTCTCAGTGAGAAGGGAGATAGAAGTTATCCATAGAAACGTCTTTATTTTAAGATGAATTGAGAGTTGAACATCAGACTTTCTTTTATATCCATCAGCCCAATCTTGGTCAAACAGCTACACCTAGCTGTTAGGGTAGCCAGCCACACCTCAGATAAAACTGTAGAAGACTGTTATCTAAAGAAAGATAATACACATGAGAAGGCATAATATCTTCTGTTGTTTTAACAAAATTAATTTTCCCTTAAATACTTAGTCCTACATGGTGGATATTTTTTTGTTTTGTTTTGTTCTGATTTTTTCCCTTTCCTTTCTCTTGAGGTCATAGCACTTCAATTTTCCTTTGGGAAACTCTCAGACCACATTTCTCTATACTTTCTTTCATGATAGGGAATTGTATGTAACCTCTCCTTCATGAGTAGAACATACACACCTTCATATTTCCTTACAAATATTGAGAAGATGAAGGTTTATTTTTCTCCTAAGGGATTATATGTCCTGGTAGATTGAAGGATAGGAAAGGATCTCCAGGGGAAAACAGAAATGAAGAATGGAGGTCAAGAGAGAAACGAAATCCTCAGGACATTATTCCAGCCCCCAGTTCAAGCCACTCCCGAAACTATATTCTCCATGAAATTTGAGTTAAAATATTAAAAATCTCTTATTTGCTTCATTTGAGCCACATTATATTAGATTCCTTTCAGTTACAATGGAAAGATAGCATATTAACCTATTTATTCTTACAAAACATCAAGTTTTTAAGGCCTCATTGCTTTCCTGTCTAGGAATGGATGAATTTAAACAATGTTGAGTAAAATCAAGACTATTCTATAGGAGGGTCATATTGACAAATTTATTTCTAGGTATTTGATGGAATGATACCACAGATTCTGGTATTGGGGTTATTGATCACCAATTACTGGATTGCTTTCCTCTCCATAACCTTTTATTTCTCTTTGATTTTTTATACCTGCTACATATATAGTATTTAGGTTAGGTAGTATGGAGGGGAAAGTCATGATGGTACAGGAAGATGAACATATAAAAAAATCACTTGCTACTTTAAGCCACTGACTTACCTTTGTTCCAACTCTCAGTTATAGTGATTGGATGGTAGAATTGGTCCAGAGTCAGGGCAAATTGAAAATTGTCAGAAAAAGTGATGCTACTGGTATTGTGAGTAGCATGAATAGGATGTTTAGAGGGAGGCCAGTGGCATCCAGCAGAGACCAAGCTATTTGAGTGTCATTAAATTCATTACATGGCTTCTTGTGTTGCTTTCACTTTTATTCCACCACCTAACAATTTGAGGGTTAAGACTAGCCATGTGCCTATGCCTAGGATTTTTTGTTATGTCTATATCAGTACTAGTGACAGCTATTGATTAATTATTATGATGTTAGAACAAATAACTAAAATATCTAATTGACATTGAGTTTGGGCTACAAAATGATTTATAGACATAAAAGTCACTATTACTAATTAAGAAAAAAATCTCAGATTAGGTTTTTCCTTTCCTTTTTATAAAGGTTATTGAACTTTAATCCTTGACAAAGGATCATACAAAATTAGTACTCTTTCTGATGGGGAGGTCAGTTCTACATATGATGTTGACTTGAGACTACTGACAGGAAGTCTCATAAATCAACCAGAGATTGTGACCATTCACAAAAGGGTAAATGGTCATAATATACATAAGTCCTAAAATGACCACATTCTTATTATGTATAATATATCCATTATAAGCTGTGCCCATTTAGGGTCACATGACTTGCTACAGCTTCCTCTAACAATACCCTACAGAAGGATGCTGGGTAAGAAGGGCAGGTAGAAGGACTAGCATAGACAACCAGCTTCTTCTTTAGACTGTACTCCATTATTTGATATGGGTACACCATTGGAGTTCCCTGTGGGAATATTTTCAATAGACTTGCAACTTTATCTTTATGAATTATTTTGAGGAGTCTGGCTGAATTTCAGCACCATACGAACATATTACAGTCTCATTTTAAAAAGGCACTGCTCACCATCCCCATAACGGATCTTTTAGCCGACTTTTTGTTATTTTCCCTTGTTATTGTGTCTCGGCAGGAACCATATCGGAGAAAATCAGCAGATCAACAGAATGCTGCTGGTATACTGGAGCTTTTGTTTGTGCCTGTGTGCCAGTGTAAACATGAGCAGCATTTCAGCCACCCTCCCCGTGCTCATTATTTGAAGCCATTTCCACAGCATGGTATCCCACAATACTAAGGAAAAGTTGAGTCCACTATTACTTGAATGAAACTGAGAATAAAAGAATCCATTCTTAGTGGAGAGAAAATGTGTCCATGCTCAAACTGAAGAAAATCACCACAAATAGGCCATACTTTTTTATTATTGTTAAACCCAGGCAGACTTATTTATTGGCCTTTAATGCTCAATAAATCTCTAAATTTTTCTGTAATTATTTGAGCATTTTTTGTCGGTTTCTTTTTTATGTATCTTTATTTTATGATGATTTTCAGAGTTAAAAAATAACATTAGTATTTTCTAAACCTTTAAATGGTGACTATAATATAACATTACTCTTTTATTTGCAAATCCCACTGTCCATTTTTTTTGTAAAAAATGAGTTTTGTAGGTCAACTCACATATATCTGGTTTATTTTTTCCACTTGACCAATCAGAATCACAGCAGGTGGGAAATTCTTTGAGTTATCCAATCAAAACCTTCAATGTCTGATACCATTACAACCTTTTAAAAGAGAAGACTGACATGGATTAACTGTTCTTGTGGATGGGCCTTAGTGCTAAGAGCAAAAGTTACATCTGTGTTTGAAAGCTGTTAGCACTAAAAATAGTCCCAATAGAAGTTAACTATATCCTTTTCAGGAAAATAATAGCTATTATCATTGCAATGATGGTGTTCTTTCTCAGGGGTGTCTTCTGAGATTGACACTTTTAATATATATATATATATTTCTGCAAACTTTTATTGTGACTATACTCTGCTCTGTCACTGTAAATGAATTATATAAACAAGTAGAAAGTTTCCTATTCTAACAGCTTTGCCAAAAATAGTATTATTCTTATTTCGTGGAGGAAAAACCATAAGGCTTGGATAGATTAAGTAACTCAGCTCCATGAACTAAGTGACAAAGTCAGAAGTTGGCCCTGTGTGCACCCAATGTTAAAGCCCATGTTTATTTCAGCATAATATTGCCTTATCATACAAAATATACATTCATTATAAAGAGAAGCTCTTTTGGCAATGGCCAAGACATACATTTTAGTGGTGCCTTAGTGGAAAGAATTATGTGGAAGTTAAAAGAAGGTGAAAGAAACAAGTTAGTCTGCCATTGGCATTCTGCAGAGTTTCTCTGTTGATTTCACACTCGTTTTATAATATTGTATTTAATTACCTGTCAAACATATATTTTACTTTCTGGAGGCAGGCAGGTCAGCCCAATTAGTGTTGTTATTTTTCTGTTTATTTTTCTGAATATACTTAATGCATTTAAAGCCTGTTCTCAACAATAACAATTTCAGGCACAGAGTTTCTTAGAAGTAAATCTTTTAATCCTGAGAATCATGATGTAAATTTATTTGATTTTTATAACCAAACTGGAGATTCAGTATGAATGTCTAATTTGGGTATCAACCCTTTTTATTTATCTTTCATGACAGAGTAAGGTGACTTGTAAATTTCTTAGATTGTGTTCTGAGCTTCCTTAGCAGAACCTGTGGATTTTTTTCTTGAAAAGTTGAACTTTACAACTTTTGTTTTCAATGTTGACATTGCTATAATAGAAAACTTCTTTATAGTAGGTATATCCTAACCTCCCTAGACCACGCTCTTAGAAAAAGTGGAAACTTCTTGCTTCCATCCTTGAAAGACAGGGAAAGAGTAAGGACCTTACCTTTGGTTAGAATGAAACGTTGATGAAGCCAATGCTATACAATTACTTAAGGGATTGTTCAAGACTTTTTGGCTCAGTTAGAATACATTGCTTCCAATTGTAATGTTCAGACTCCCAAGGAGCATGAACTTTACCATAGTTTTCAGCAAGGAGAGAGATCTCATTAGATATTGGCTGCCTGAACTCAGAACACTGTGCAGTTTATAAGATATTAGCTTGTATGCAACTTACAACTTTTTGATATATTTATTATTTCTCACATTTAAAAAATAAGGGTTTTAATTTTATTTCTAGAAAATTATGTACCTCTCCACCTATCTGTTGGATACATAAAAACTCTTCTGAAATATTTTCAAATCAAACTATGATTACTTTGGTAAAAATTTTAAATATGCTTTAAGATTGGGACAGACGTATGGTTCTGTTTACAGTCTTACTAACCATTGCCTTAGAATTCAATGTGCTTACTGAGGTGTGAATGCAGTTTATTAAGGAAGTTGGTCTCTTTAACGCAAACATTTTGTTGATGGCTAACCTACTTGTCTCTGTCTGTAATAAATTGCATTTCATTCTGAAATTAAGATAATGTCAACATTATATTGTCAAATATTCTACAAATTTTAGAATGAAGAGTTGTCTCAGTTGATAAAAGTGATTGCCATATAAACGTGAGGACCTGTGTTTGGATCTACAAAACTCATGTAAACCTGGGTGTCACAGTGTATGACTATAACCTCTGTACTCCTCTGGTAAGATGGAAGGTGTAGATAGATAAATATTCTAAGGCTTGTGAGAAATCTAGCGTGGAATACAGAGTGTACAATAAGAGACATTGCATCAGATGTGGTGGAAGATGAGGACTAATACCCAAGGTTGACTTCTGACCTCCATATACACATTGTGGCATGTCATATGTGAACATGAACATGCACATGAACATCATGCACTCACATAAAGGTTAAAATAATTTACAGGTTTCAAAATGCACTTCCTTAACTGATTCTCAACACCATTGTGAGGTAGGCAGGGAAGGTATTCTATGTTCTTTTCGCACAAGGAAACTGAGATATGTATGGGTAGAAACATCCTTAATGCTTGCACAACAATTTCTCTGTTTCTCTAGTTACCAATAAAGGTGGATAATTCATTCTCAAAAGTCATATTCACAGTAGTTGAAGATGAAATAAAATCATTTATTTCATTTTGCCAGTGTTTTATTGTAGTCCTTTAGTTGATTTCAGGGTCATAGAGGGTTTAGAAAATTATCACTTAAGCAAAATATAGAAGAACAATGTTTTCAAGAATATTGTGGGTGCTATTTTTCAGGTTCAAAGTTCTTATGTATTTTTAGGTAGATATTGATCTCTTATGTACTTTATGTATGAATTCTTTATTGCTCTGCATGTTACAATTTTGATAACAGCAAGCTAACAAAGGCTTGGAATTTTATATGTAGCATAGACTTCATGTAGCAAGTTCAATGCAGTATCTTTTTTAATTTTTATTTTTAAATTTAAATTTAAATTAGAAACAAGGTTTCTTCACATGTCAATTCCAGGTTCCTCTCCCTTTCCCTCCCCTCCTCACATGCCCTCCCACCAACCCCTCCAGTATCCCCTCATTCCCCCAGGGAGAGCGAGGCAATCCATGGGGGTGTCCATAGTCTGTCATTTCATCCAGGGCAGGGAAAAGACTTTCACTTGGGAGTCCAGGGTGAGAGTGCATCTCTCATTGGTGGATGGGTGCCCAAAGTCCATTTGTATACCCAGGATAAATACTGATCTGCTACCCAAGGCCCAATAGATTACCTAGGCCTCCTCACTGACACCCACATTAAGGGGGTCTTGATCAGTCCCATGCTGGAATCCCAGCCATCAGTCTAGGATTCAAGAGCTAACCCTTGTCAGGTCAGCTGTTTGTGGGGGTTAAACCAGCCCAGTCTTAACCCCTTTGCTCATCAGTCCTCCCTCTCTGTCATTGGGTAACTTGAGTTCAGCTCAGTGTTTAGCTATGGGAGTCTGCCTCTGCTTCCATCAGCCATTGAATGAAGGTTCTGTTTCCCAGACTCTCTGGCCATGGGATTGTAGGCTGGCACTCCCCAGATCTATGTCTAAAATGCATATATGAGTGAGTACATACCATGTTTCTCTTTTTGTGAGTGGGTTACCTCACTCAGGATGCTTTCTTCTAGTGCCATCCATTTGCCTGCAAATTTCAGGATTCCATTGTTTTTTTCTGCTGAATAGTACTCCATTGTGTAAATGTACCACATTTTCTCTATCCACTCTTCGGTTGAGGGGCATCTAGGTTGCTTCCAAGTTCTGGCTATTACAAATAATGCTGCTATGAACATAGTGGAACAGATATCCTTGTTGTGTTAATATGAATCTTTTGGATATATGCCTAAGAGTGGAGTTGCTGGGTCTTGTGGTAGGTTTATTCCCATTTTTCTGAGGAATCTCCATACTGATTTCCAAAGTGGCTGTACGAGTTGACACTCCCACCAGCAGTGGAGGAGTGTTCCCCTTTCACCACAACCTCTCCAGCATAAATTATCATTGGTGTTTTTTATTTTAGTCATTCTGACAGGAGTGAGATGGTATCTCAGAGTTGTTTTGATTTGCATTTCCCGGATGGCTAAGGATGTTGAGCACTTTATCAAGTGCCTCTCAGCCATTTTAGACTCCTATATTGAGAATTATCTATTTAGTTCTGTAGCCCAATTTTTAATTGTACCCTTTGGTATTTTGGAGACTTGCTTCTTGAGTTATTTGTAAACTTTGGAGATTAGCCCTCTGTCAGATATGGGGTTAGTGAATATATTTTCCCATTCTGTGGGCTGCCTTTTTGACTTGCTGACTGTGTCCTTTGCCTTACAGAAGCTTCTCAGTTTCAGGAGGTCCCATTTATTAATTGTTGACCTCACTGTCTGTGCTACTGGTGTTATGTTCAGGAAGCTGTCTCCTATACCAATTCCTTCAAGGGTACTACCCACATTCTCTTCTAAGAGGTTCAGTGTAGCTGGATTTATGTTGAGGTCTTTGATCCATTTGGACTTAAGTTTTGTGCATGGCGATAGACATTGATCGATCTGCATTCTTCTACATGCCAGCATCCAGTTATGCCAGCACCATTTGTTAAAGATGCTTTCTTTTTCCATTGTATATTTTTAGCTTTTGTCAAAGATCAGATGTTCATACATGTATGGGTTAATACCAAGGTGTTCAATTCGATTCCATTGGTCTACCTGTCTATTTTTGTGCCAATACCAAACTGTTTTCAGGACTACAGATGCCTCCAGATATTGCTTCGTTGAGTAAGGTTGTTTTGGCTATCCTGGGTCTTTTGTTTTTCCATACAAAATTGATTATTATTCTTTCAAGGTCTGTGAAGAATTGTGCTGGTATTTTAATGGGGATTGCATAGAATCTGTAGATTGCTTTTTGGTAGGATTGCCATTTTCACTACATTGATCCTATCTATCCAAGAGCATGGGAGATCTTTCCATTTTCTGAAGGCCTCTTTAATTTCTTTCTTTAAAGACTCAAAGTTCTTGCGATACAGGTCTTACACTTGTTTGGTTAGCGTTACCCCAAGGCATTTTATGTTGATTGTGGCAATTGTAAAGGGTGATGTTTCTCTGATTTCTTTCTCAGCCCTTTTATCATCTGTATATAGTAGGGCTACTGATTTTGTTGAGTTGATCTTGTAGCCTGCCACTTCAAATAATAAAACTTGCTGAAGAAGAGCCTTTGAGAATTCAGAGTGTATCACTGGTAAAGGTGTTCAAAATTCCCAACCTCCGCTTTTGTAGACTGAACAAAAGTAAAACAAATCAGCCAAAGTCATGATTTATTCCACATGGGGTTCAAAATCTTAACAGAGCAATGAGACAAGAGAAAGAAATGCAAGTGTTATAAACATGAATGAAAGATTTCAAATTAATTTGCAGATGACAAGTTCCTATGCTTAAAAGTTTCTACAGATGCCATTTAAAAATGGTTATACTTAATATACACTGTGTGGTGGTTTGAGTGAAAATGGCCTCCATCGCCTCATAGGGAGTTGCAATATATTAGGAGGTGTGACCTTGTTGGGGTAGGTGTGGGCTTATTGGAGGAAGCATGCCACTGGGCATGGAGATGGACTTTGAGGTTTTAGATGCTCCAGCCAGGCTCAGTGTCTCATTCTCTTCCTGCTGTCTGTCAATCTGGTTGTAGAATTCTCAGCCACTTCTCCAGAACTATGCCTTCCTGCATGCTATCATGCTTCTTGCCATGATGATAATGAACGAAACTGTTGAACTCTAAACCAGCCCCATTGGAATGTTTCCTTATAAGAGGTGTTACAGCAATAGATCACTAGGACACACTGTCAGTTATAGCAATATCTAAAAACAATATGCAAAAATAAATAGCCTTTGTACATATGGATATTAAACTTGCCAAAAAGCAATTAGGAAAGATATTCCATCTATAATGATTCAAAAATAATATCCTTTGTAAGAAATCTACCAAGGACGTAGGAGACCTTTACAATGAAAACTTAGAATCATTTAAGAAGGAAATTGAATACTTCCATTCTCATATATTGGCAGAATATTACAACAATGTCTGTTATTGAAAACAGCCTGCAGAGTCAATTTAAACTCATCAAAATTCCAATGATATTCTGCACCAACTAGAAAAACAATCCTAAAATTTGTATGGAAACACAACAGACTCCAAATAACCATAGCAATCCAAATTTTTCTCAACAATGCTAGAATTACTCAAATACATGGCCACAAATTATGCTATAGAGCTATATATAGGTGTCAAAGACAGTGTGATACTGACACAAAACAGCCGTGTATACCAATGGAGTAGAATGGGGGATACAAGAAAAGCACAGCTACAGCCACCTCATTTTTTTGATGAAGGTAGAAAAATGTATGTTGGAAAAAAGGTAACTCATTTGACAAATGGTGCTAGGTTAAGTTGAGTATCTACATTCAGAAAAAAATATAATTACATCTTTATCTCTTACCTTGCACAAAAGTAAATTCAAATGGATCTTATTATGAAGTCTGAAATACTGATATGGATAGACCAGAGGAAGACATAAACACTTCAAGATACAACATAGGTAAGAATGATCTGTAGAGGACTATAATAATGAAACAATCCCAATAACTGACAAAGGAGATTACATGAAATTAAAAATCTTTCAAAACAATATAGGCCATTGCTTTTGCTGTTGCCCTTGGTTGCCTCTCAGAGGTTGAAGTTTCATTCCTATTGCTGAAGACACTATGTCGTACTTTAGAAACAGAGCTCAGATGTTTCAAACTGGATTTAACCTGAAATCCCCCTCAATCTAACTGGAAAGCCTCCTTCCTGCAGTCTAGGTTACATAGTACGAGAAAGTACTATGCAAGTTGTCAAGGGAGGGAAGCAATCAGTATTCTTCTCTAGCTGTGATGCCTATGAGCTCAAACAATGACCAGCATGGCGAGTTATCCCTAAAGGTGCAAAAGTGGCTCTAATTTTGACAGTGACCAACAGCTGTCTAATTGGTCTTAAGACCCATTCAACAGCAGGAAATTTATTCCTGGTACTGCAAACCTAGCTAACTACTTGGAGCTAGTGAAGTCATAAATCTTTAAAGAGGACCTACTACCATTAGTTCACTAGGCCAGCATAATTCCTAACTGCATTCTGAATGCTCATCCTACATATATGTAGCTTTTGCCCTTCATCAAACAAGCTTCTCTTTTTAGCATATGGAAACCATTACAGCAAACCCAATTGGTCAAAATACAGAGAACAGGTCATAGTGGAGGGCCTAGCCTCAGGTGATAGATATACAACATAACTCTTATGTTATATTATATATCTTATGTTATGTTATAGATATACAACATAACTCTTATGACATCCATGATACTGTAACAATTGACTGCCTAAACAAAATCTAAACAATGGCAAAACCAACAGATATGCCAAAAGAGTGGAATCCTTGAGATGACCCACCCCTAGACAATGAACTACAGGTACATGGCTAGAAAGGGATAATTAGTCTTCCTCAGGGAAGAGCTCCTTAACTGGTTATATAACACCAAAAGATCAACCTTAAAATCATATACCTATAAACAATACCAAATGGGCTCAACAGATTGTACTTACATACTTATGCATTTACATGTATGTGTAGCAGTAATAAAGAGAAAAAGTTACAAAATTAGAAGTTGGGACAAGAGAGCAGTTGGAGGTAGGAAAAGGAATCTAGAAATTAGGTAATTATATTTTAATTAAAATTGTTAAGACAAGGGAAACTATTAGCAGAGTAAACAGCTTACAGAATAGGAATAAATCTGCTAGCTATACTTCAGAAAGGAAGATAATATCTAGAATACATAGACAACAGCAAAATTTAAACACCACCCCTAAGTCTTCCAGTCAATAACTGGGCCTATGAAATTTATAAACAGTGCCAAAAATACAAATGACTAATAAATATTTTAAAAGATACTCAGTGTCTATAGACAATAGAAAAATGAAAATTAAGACTACATTGACACTCCATGTCACCTCAGTCAGAACAGCTAGTGTAAATTAATGTATGACAAGTAAATAAATCTTAAAAAAACAAAGGCTATAGAAATTCTTTAGCAAGTAAGAGCACTTGCCCCCTTCCCCAAATAAATATTTAAAATAATGAAATGTCGGGACTAGAAGTATGTTTAAGATTGCGGACTTTCCTCAGGGTTTTGGACAATTTGTATATACAGTGTCGTATGTTAGGGAAGTGATCCAAGTGGAAACACAACTGCCTGTCATACCAGCCCCAAGGTGGCTGACACCTACTTCTGGTGTCCATGGGTACATGCATTCACGTGCCATACACACAAACTTCATAATAAAGGAAGTCCTAGCCGGGAAGTGGTGGCACACACTTTTAATCCCAGCACTCGGGAGGCAGAGTCAGGAGGATCTCTGTAAGTTTGAGGCCAGCCTGGTCTACAGAGTGAGTGTCAGACAGGCTCCAAAACAATACAGAGAAACCCTGTCTCGAAAAACAAACAAACAAACAACAACAACGAAAAGAAAGTCCTTCACCATGTGCTAATAAAGTTATAAACTATGTACTCACATGTTCATTTAGTACTTTAGTGATTTAAGATTTAGGGTTAAACACATAACCTTGTATTTCATTTTGGTATATCACATGCTATGTAAAAGAGAGCTACCAATATATATTTTACTCTTCGGTTCTCCATTCTTTCAACTGCCTTTTGTATGTGGACCACAGCAATTTTTCTCAATTGTTCTTGTTCTATCTTCCCCACATAGCTTTACAATCAGATTTTAAATGTTTAGAATTAAATATTGGTACTTTTTATAATTTATTTTTCTTATATTTAACTCGTTGTGTACATGTGAGTGTAGGTGCCTCTGGTGCTGTAATTATAGCCAGTTGTGAACCACCTAACATGGGTGTTGGGAACTGAACTTGGGTCTTCTAGAAAAACAGCAAGTGCTCTTAACCAGTGAACCATCTCTCCAGCCACTAAACATTAGTATCTTAAAAGTCGTTTAAATATTTATCCTTTTGTGTGTATGCATGTATGCTTGTGCTCATGTACATGCCACAGAATACATGTAGAAGTTCAAGGACAATTTGTGGGGTTGCTTGTCTCTTTTCACCACGTGCATTCAGATATTAAATTCATGTCCTCAGCCTTAGCAGCAAGCCCCTTTACCTGCTGAGCTATTTTGCCAGCACATCTTGTTATATTTTTTAAAATGAGGATAATAGTAAATTTAAAAACTATTTTATGACAAGTGTTGTATTTATAATCAAGAACGTGGTATAGCCAGGTATAGTGGCATGCATCTTTAATCCTAGCATTTGAGAAGCAGAGGTAGTTGGATATTTGTGAATTGGAGGCCAGCCTGGTATACAGGGTAAGACCCTGTTTCAAAATAAAAAACAAGAAAAGAAACTAAATCAAACTGAAAACAACATTGGTGGCATAATATTAACTTGTTCAAGGTGATTATTTTGTATCTTTTGAGTTGATTTATACATTTTTCTTATATACATTTTTTAATTTGTTAAATTATCTCCCCAGTATTTTATCTGCTCTGTTACTCTTGTATATAGGGTCTTATCTCCCATTGTGTAGGTTTATAGTTTTGTTTGCATGAAGGAAGACTGTTTGTTTCTACATATTAATTTTAATGCCCTACTTATTTTCTCCTTAGTTTTCAGTGGATTCTCTTAGATTTTCCAAGTATATAATCATATCAACAGCAAGTTGAGATCTGTTATGTTTCTTCTTAAGCTGATATACCTAAAATTTTCTCTACTGTTTAGTTGTTTAACATCTCAAACAGAATCATTTGGGTAATGTTAATCTGGATAAATATAATAATACCTAGAATCAAGTGATTTGAAAGTTTATAATTTCAAATATTTTCCTCTATTAGTGCCACAGTGAAGCTCTAAGTCAGAGATTATAAGTGCCATGCTGCTAGGGCTTTACACTCAACATTAGGTTTGAAGTCTACTTAGAGACATTGGGGACTTGAGTACAATATATATATTAGGTTAAAGTTGAAATTTTTGTTACTTAAAAACACTTCAAAAAGTAATTAAATTTGTCATTGACAATTTTTATGTATATAATTCATTCTGGTTACTCTCATCCCTATCACCTTTATCTCCATCCCACTTATGCATCCGTATCTATCATAATTTTCAATATATAACTTAGACATAGTAAGAAACAGTAACTAGTAAAAAGGGAAATAAGTACAATATGTGTTAGTGAAATTAATTAAAACATGAATTTTTTCTGGATTAATTGTTTTGTTCTTTGATAATTTCATACACATATATAATATATCCTGATTACTCTCTCCCCACCCTCTCTTACCTTTCTCCTATGCCTCTCAATTATGCCCTACCAATTTCTTTCCTAGATTCATGACTTGACTTTTTTATGACTCATTTCGTTTAGCCAGGGCTATTTGTGTGAACATTGCAAAGAACTATCCATTGGCGCCTGATGGAGTCATGGAGTATTTAGCTGAAGGTAATGCCTCTGTTTCTCCAAGAATCAACAAATACTTTAGCAACGACTAGTGGGGCCCCCTGGACCCTTCCCCAACCATTGTCTGACTATTGATGAATTGATTCTTGTCCAGGAGCAGTGCATACATCTACAGTTCCTGTGAGTTCACTATTATAATGACTAGGTCTTGCGCAGGAGATGACATTTTATAGCCCTTATCCCTCTCTTTTAGAACTTACACATGTCCTGTCTTCTCTTTCACAGAGGGGATGGTATGAATATCTTCTTATAGCTGAACAATCATCTCTCACTAATTCTCAGTACCTTATACAGCCATGACTTCCTACATTTACCACTGTTTACTAGAAAAATGGGCTTCTTTGTTTAAGGCTGAAAGTAGCATTTCTCTATGGGTATAAAATAAATATCTGGAAGGCTGTTTTTCACTATAGCAATTTAGTTAAACTGCAATTTCAGTTTATTCAGTTACTTCTTAGGACCCATGGTCTCCTCCAGCATGGATTTTTAACTAGTTTTACAATACCAGGAATGGGTTCGTTCCTGGGGAGTGGGTCTCAAATCAACAAGCAGAGAGAAATTGCTTACTCCTATAACAGTAAGTATTGCCATTATTTCACACTGGGCACATCTTGCTTACATCTAGTAGTTCATGGGGTTCACAGCTGGATAATAAAACACAAATGACTATTTCCTTTTTGAGATTTTATCTATCTTTATTTTATATGTGTGTGTGTTTGTCTGAATTATGACTGTGCACCATATGCATATACTGCCCACTGAGGCCAGAAGGCAGCATTGGATCTCCTGGAATCAGAATTATAGATGGTTGGGAACTTCCGTGTGGCAGTAGAATCGAACCTGGGTTCTCTGGAAGAACAGCCAATTCTCTTGACCACTGAGCCATATCTCCACTCCCCAAACATGAATTATTTCTGTACTTTTCCACTTAATACTATTGAAGTTTATCCTGACTTCCACTTGTCCTCTTTGGGATCTCCTGGCCTGAGGATTTTGGGCAGGTCGACTTATTCCAGGTAGACCAAGCAATCCAGAGTCTGCTGACATTGTAGTGCTAGTCCTGTTCCCAATCAGGGGAGAGAAGAACATGGGCCCCTGTCTCAGGCCAGACTTCTGCTTGTCCTCTTTGGGATCACCTGGCCTGAGGACTGCGGGCAGGTCAATTCACCACAGGTGGACCAAGCAAACCAGAGTCTGATGACGTTGTGGTGCTAGTACAGCCTCCACCCACTGGGAAAGAGAGTGTCTCAGACCTGCCTAAACACATCTTGAGAGCCATCAGAGTATCGGACCTGCTTGAATCCACTGGAAGAGAACCCTGGACCCATAAACAACAGGAGAGGAAGAGACCCCATCTGCACCAACTAGAAGAATGAATGGGAAGACAACAGTATAAGAACATATTCAACAACAGAAAAGCCAATATGACAGCACCAGAGGCTGGGGAATCTATACTAGCAAGACCTGAACATCTCAACACAGATGAAGCAGAAGAGAATGACCTTATAAACAGCTTCATGACGATGATAGAGACCCTAAAGGAGGAAATGAGAAAACCATTTAAAGAAATTGAAGAAAAAACAAACAAAATTTCAAGAAGTGGAGGAAAAGGCAAACCAAAAATTGTAAGAAGCAATTCAAACAGTACATGGTTTGAAAGCTGAAATAGAGACAATAAAAAAAACATAGTCTAAGGGAATGATAGAATTAGAAAAGATGGGTAAATGATCAGGAACTACAGATGCAAGCATAACCAACACAATACAAGAGATGGAAGAGAGAATCTCAGGTGTTGAAGATACATTAGGAGAAATAGATTCATCAACCAAACAAAATCTGAAGTCCAACAAATTCCTAATCCAAAATATTCAGGAAATATGGGACACAGTGAAAAGGCCAAATCCAAGAAAAATAGGTATAGAAGAAGGTGAAGAAACCCACCTCAAAGGTGCAGAAAGCATTCAACAAAATCATAGAAGAAAACTTTCCCAACCTAAAGAAAGACATGCCAATGAAATTGCGAGAAGCTTACAGAACACCAAATAGTGAACCACAAAAATGTCCCCTTGCCACATAATAATCAAAACACCAAACATACAGAATAAAGAAAGAACATTAAAAGCAGCAAAGGAAAAATGCAAATTACCATAAAAGGCAGATCTATTAGATTTTTCCTTTTTTAATTTAAATTAGAAACAAGCTTGTTTTACATGTCAGTCCTAGTTCCCTCTCCCTCCACTTCCTCCCTTGCCCCTTACTGACCCCCTATCCCATGCCTTTTCTACTCCTCAGGGAGGGTGAGGCCTTTCATGGGGATCCTCAAAGTCTGTCGTATCATTTGTAGCAGGACCTAGACCCTTCCTCGTGTGTCTAGGCTGAGAGAGTATCCCTCTATGTGGGGTGGGCTCCCAAAGTCCATTCGTGTACTAGGGATAAATATTAATCCACTACCAGAGGCTCCACAGATTGCCCAGACCTCCAAACTGACATCCTGTTGGGGAAGTCCTGTGTATTTGTCAATAAAGCACTGTCTGGCCAATAGGGAATCTAGATAGGAGGGACTAGGAGTCCAGAAGGACTCTGGGTAGGAGAAACACAGGAGAGTCAACATGTAACGCCATGGGGTAGGAAGCCCGGAACTATTCTCCGGTAAGAAACATACTTAGATTAACAATTATGGGGTAATTACTTAAGTCAGAGCTAGCCAGTAAGAAAGAAGCAAGGCCAACAGCTTCATAATTAATATAGCCTCCTGTGTGTTTATTTGGGACTGATGCGGCTCTAGAACCAGGCTGGCGGGAAGGCTTCTCTCAAGGAAAAAGCTTCTCTTTACAACATTCTCATTCAGAGGATCTGGAACAGTCCTATGCTGGTTTCCCAGCTATCAGTCTGGGGTTCATGAGCAACCACTTGTTCAAGTAAGCTGTTTCTGTGGGTTTCTCCAGCCTGGTCTTGATCCCTTTGCTCATCACTCCTCCCTCTCTGCAACGGGATTCCTGAGTTCAGCTCAGTGTTTAGCTGTGTGTGGGTCATATCTATTAGTATTGTACCTGACTTTTCCATGGAAACTCTGAAAGCCAGAAGGTACTAGATAGATATTCTACAAACACTAAGAGATAACAGATGCCGGCCCAGACTACTATACACAGCAAAGCTTTCAATCACTATAGATGGAGAAAACAAGAAATTCCATGACAAAACTAGATTTAAACAATACATATCCACTAATCCAGTCATACATAAAGTATTGGAAGGAAAACTCCAACATAAGGAAGTTCACTACGCTCACAAAAACATAGGTAATAGGTAATCCCACTTTACCAAACGCCAAAAGAAAAAGCCGATAAATCCACGCACAATACCACCACCACCACCACCAAATCCAAAACAAACAAGAATTAACACTCAATGATACATAATTTCCCTCAGTATTAATGGTCTTAACTCGCCTATAAAAAGACACACACTAACAGAATGGATACGAATACAGAATCCATCCTTCTGCTGCATACAAGAAATACACCTCAACTTCAAAGACAGATGTTACATTGGAGTAAAGGGTTGGGATAAGATATTTCCAATTAAATGGCCCCAAGAAACAAGCTGGTATAGCTATCCTAATATCTAATAAATTCGACTTCAAACTAAAATCAATCAAAAGAGATGAAGGTCATTTCATGTTCATCACACTGTGAACATCTGATTTTTGATAAAGAAGCTAAAATTGCACAATGGAAAAAAGAAAGCTTCTTCAAAAACTGGTACTAGCCTAACTTTATTCTGGCATGTAGAAGACTGCAGATAGATCCCTGTTTATCACCATTCACAAAACTTAAGTCCAAATGGATCAAAGACCTCAATATAAATCTAGCCACACTGAACCTCTTAGGAGAGAAATTAGGTGGTACTTTTGAATGAATTGGTACAGCAGACTGCTTCCTGAACATAACACAAGTAACACAGACACTGACATCATCAATTAATAAATGGGACCTCCTAAAACTGAGAAGCTTCTCTAAGGCAAAGGACACAGTCAACAAGACAAAAAGGTAACCCACAGAATGTGAAAAGATATTCACTAACCCCACATCTGACAGACGGCTAATCTCCAAAATTTACAAAGAACTCAAGAAGCAAGTCTCCAAAACACCAAAGGATCCAATTAAAAAATAGGGTACATATCTAAATAGAGAATTCTCATTAGAGGAATCTAAATTGACTGAACACTTAAGAAAGTGTTCAACATCCTTAGCCATAAGGGAAATGCAAGTCAAACAACTCTGAGATATTCTCTTACTCCTGTCAGAAAGGGTAAAATAAAAAACACCATGACAGTCTATGCTGGAGATTATGTGGAGAAAGGGGAACACTCATCCAATGCTGGTGGGAGTGCAAAATGGTACAGCCATTTTGGAATTCAGTATGGCGGTTCCTCAGGAAAATGGGGATCAGTCTACACAAGATCCAGCAATTCCACTCTTAGGCATATACCCAGAAGATGCACATTCATACAACAAGGATGTCTGTTCCACTATGTTCATAGCAGCATTATTTGTAATAGCCAGAACCTGGAAGCAAGATAGATGCTCCTCAACTGAAAATGGATAAAGAAAATGTGGTACATTTACACAATGGAGTACTACTCAGTGGAAAAAAACAATGGAATCTTGAAATTTGCCAGCAAAAGGATGAAACTAGAAGAAACCATCCTAAGTGAGGTAACCCAGTCTCAAAAAGACAAACATGGTATGTACTCACTCATGTATGGATTTTAGATATAGAGCAAAGAATTGCAAGCCTATAGTCCACACTGCCTAGGAAACAAGGAGGACCCTAAGTGTTACATGCATGGTCCCCTGGAGAAGGGGAAAGGGACAAGATATTCTGAGCAAATTGAGAACATGGGGGGGAGGGGAGAGTGAGTTAGGAGAGAGTAGGGGAGAACAGGAGTGGAGAAGATGATGGGAGAGAGGACAGGAGGGAGTAGGAAGATTGAGTCAGGGGAAGACTAGAGGAGAGCAAGAAAAGAGATACCATAAGCCATTATTGGTTTAAAGAGAAATCTGGCATTAGGGGAAATGTACAGAGTTCTACAAGGATGATACCAACTAGCAATCTAAGCAATAGTGGAGAGGCTACCTTAAATACACTTCCCTGATAGTGAGATTGAGGACTACCTTATACACCATGCCATCCTACAACCTTCATCCAGTAGCTGATGAAAGCAGAAACAGACACTCATAGTTAAACACCGAGCCGAATTCCTGGAATCCAGTTGAAGAGAGGGAGGATAGCGGGATACTCACTTGGCCTAGACACAGGGGGAGGGCCTAGGCCCTGCTCCAAATGATATGACAGACTTTGTAGATCCCTCATGGAAAGCCTCACCGGGAGAGGGAACTGGGATTGACATGCAAAACAAGCTGGTTTCTATTTTAAATTTAAAAAGTAAAAGAAAACAATACTATTGCAGTTTAGTTGATCATGGGTAGCTGAACCATAGAAAGGCAAATCCTTAGGTAAGAGTGGCCTGTACACTTTTTTGTCTTTTTCAGTGTTTCATCGGGCTTCAAAGTATTTGGTAGAGAAGAACAAGGATCTGGTAATAAAATTGTGAAGTCACAGAAATTCTCCATCTGTAAACCTAAAGAGTTTTTTCATCCTTAAACAGAAATAATAATGTTCAACTTCCAGGATTGTTAAGGAACAGATGATATGTGTGAAGGGTTTTACCCTATACCTAGAGACTAGTAAGTATTCTCCAAGACTTAATTAGTATTAACGTTATTATATTAACATTTAATAATAAAATTGACCATCAATATTTTAACACTTATACTAAGACCTGGAACAAATTTACTTATAAACCCAGGTTTCTAAAAATACCTGTAATGTTTTGGAATAAAACTACAGTATCAAACTTCAGGTATAAATCAAATGATTACTGTTATACTGTATCCCTTGATCTGATCCTGTTTACGTGTTTAATGTCAGGGGTTCTCCTTTTGTCTGGGATTAAATGGAAGGATTGAAGGACAAATGTTTTTATTTTGTGGTTATGAAACCTGCAGATTATATTACCATCTTTGAGGAGAATTTTATAGGTTGTCAATTTTGGGAGCAGCAGAGTTCCTTACTAAGCTCACATTATGATAAAAACCAACTCACTCTCCCAAGTGTTTCTCTTTCTGTTACATTTTGCTAATTTTCAACTCTTCTCTCTCAGACTATTTATAGCAAACCACTCTGTACTGGGCTGGATAGGTTATTCTCTTCTCTTGAGAGCTGGTAGTTTTACCTCTAAAATATACATGTCTAATCTATAAATTATTTTTATCATTTGTTTTATGTAACCTTCTGTTTTCTTGGTTTGTTCCCTGGTTCTTATCAGAAGTCAAAGATCATTCTCAGTTTTCTTTTTGTCAGAGTAATATTAGAGAACGTAAAGAACACTGTCTTCAGGGTGATTCATTTAATGGGAGATTCTTCAGATTGATTTCATCAGCATTGGACAGGAGAAAGCAAAACTTTTCTAATGTTTCTACTTGTACCACATAAATTAAATTGGAAATAGTTAGACAACCATGTAAATGCACTTTCTTATCTCACAGGCTTTTAGCAAAATTTATAACACATAGCATCTGTTCTCTCTGCCTGAGTAAATCAAATTTACTTTCTTTTATTATCATGTTTATCAATAGAAACGTAGAGGAAAAGTAACAAGCAGTTAAGCTACTTTAAGTTCTTTGCCTCAAGGCTAATCAGAGCACAGTCTATGCTTTTGTAATAATATCTTCCAATTTTGTGACTACAAATCTCTTATTATATGCCTTTAGTTACTTGTAATATAACTATATTGAGTTTCGTTTATCAAAAAGGTTAAAGAGCTAATTTTCTTAGGTAATTTCTTACTTCAAAAAAGCACTTGCTCGACTTGTAATTTTTTTTATTATCAGCTCGCATAGTTTAGAGATGTTTTGTGAATTTTATAACATCATGATTATAGTGGAACTTATAATGATCTCAAAATCTATCTCAATAAGTTATGTTTTTGACAGAAGTAGTTCAATGAAAACAAAACAATTGCAAACATTAGTTTCTACTGTGTTGCACATGATTTCTGGACTTTAAAACTTAACTCTGCCCTTGTAACTCTGTGCATTTATATCCTAGTTTTCACAGGAAAAGAAATGGAAGCTCAGATTGGACTCCCTAAGGCCTCACTGGCACTATGTAGATCAGGCCTGACTTCCAACCTCTCCACTTTCAAGTACCGAGTCAACCTGCGGAAAATGTCCCTTTGTTTTGGGACATATATGTTTAGAGTCATCATGAATTTTAATGGATTGCTTCCTTAATCAGTGGCCCTATTTATCTTTCTCAGTGGTTTTGAATTGAAGTTCATTTTGTAGATATTAGGGTAGTGATTCTATCTATGATATTTAGAAGTCACAAATAAGGTTCTGAACGTTGTGGGAAACTTAAGTGGAAAGTAAGCTGCAGTATGCTGCTTTGCTTCAGAGTTCTGTTTCCCATTCATAGGTTGCAGTATTGAAATGAAATATTTTGTTTTGTTTTGTTTTGTTTTTCGAGACAGGGTTTTTCTGTGGCTTTGGAGGCTGTCCTGGAACTTGCTTGGTAGTCCAAGCTGGTCTCGAACTCACAGAGATCCGCCTGCCTCTGCCTCCCGAGTGCTGGGATTAAAGGCGTGTGCCACCAATGCCTGGCGAAATGAAATATTTTTAATCAGGTTTTTTTTTTACCATTTGTTAAACATTAGAGAAATGATTTCCCAAAAATCTTTCCTTTTATCAAAATGTATTTGGCTAATATAATGCCATCTATTTCCTACTTGTCATCAAATTTTAATATACATGGGGACAATTATCATAATATTTGTAGAAACAATAAATGTGAGGGAGAATTATTATTTAATTATAGCACATTTTAATTGAATTTTATGTTTTTCAAAAGTTGAGATGATGCTTGAAATTTTCCTTCAGTCTATTACTGCCTTGGAGGCAGAAAATCCCTCAAATATATCTCATCTATCAATTCAACTTATTTATCAAAATGTTATTTCAGGTTCATTATTCCAAAGGATTACAGGTGAGTGGACACTAAAGTATATGATAAAAACATTGCTTGGAGAATTCAGAGAAGACCTTGAAAATTGATCTTCCAGATTCATGTCATTTCAACGAGCCTTTTTGTAGCAAGATGACTACCTAAATTCTCGGCTTTATTTTGCTCTCAGTTCCAGCATTGTTTGCTTTGCAGACATCATTCATTTTTTTGTTTTTCCTCAATATATGTTTTTATTTAAATTAGAAACGTGAATGTTTCACATGTCAGTCCCAGCTCCTTCTCCCACACCTCCTCCCTTGTCCCTCCACAAGTCCCCCAGCCCCCAGCCAATCCCCACACCATTCCCCAGAGAGGGTGAGACCCTCCTTGGGGGATCTCCAAAGTCTGTCATTTCATCCTGGGCAGAAACTAGGCCCATCCCCATTTGTTCAGGCTGAGAGAGCATCCCTCTATTTTGAATGAGATCCCAAAGCTCATTCATTAACCGTGGTGAACACTGATCTACTACCCAAGGCCCCAGTGATTTCTGTGGCCTCCTTCCTGGCACTACATTCATGGAGACTGGATCAATCTCTCAGCCATCAGTCTGGGATTCAAGAGCTCCCCATTATCTGGTCAGCTGTCTTTGTGGGTTTCATCATCATAGTCTTGACCCCTTTGCTCATCACTCCTCCATCTCTGTCACTAGGTTCCAGAAGTTCAGTTCAGTGTTTAGCTGTGGGTATCTGTCTCTGCTTCTGTCAATCCCTGGATGAAGGTTCTAGGATGGCATATAAGGTAGTCATCAACCTTACCATCAAGGAGGGGCAATTAATATAGTCTCTCCACTATTGCTTAGTTTGCCAGTTGGTATTATCCTTGTATATCTCTGGAGATCTGTCTACGGCCATACTACCCTGAACGCACCTGATCTTGTCTGATCATGGAATCTAAGCAGGGTCGGGCCTGGTTAGTACTTGGATGGGAGACATCATTCATTTATGAAGGAACATGTTGCTGGTGTTACTGCTGGGATGAACCAAGGATCATTAGCATGAGATGGTAAAAACAAAACAAAAAACTGTGACCAGTTCAATGTGAATGAGAAACATTGGAAAAGGGATTGAAACAAGGCAAAGGTGCTCTCAAATTCCTGCCAACCCCCTGGCAGTGGAAGCCCTTCTGAATATTGCCATTACATGCCAGGTCTGATCATATGTGAAATTAATGATTCTATTGAATAATATCATTCCACCAAAAGGAGGATTATAATAATAAATACACATTGCAAAAGCTCCCTCCCCCAAATCCAACTAAGACAGAAGTTGAATCCCATGTTTCAGAAACACCTAGTGTTTTCAGGTAGTAATTAAACATTTTTTGATTTTACATTTCAGGTGAAGTTTTCAAGAATTAGCTTGATATTCCTTCTTTCTCTTTCCTCACTTCCTGAAATCTGTTAGTAGAAAAATCAATGTTGCTATTGAGCATGTGAATTACCTCATAAGCAAATCAAATATGCTTTCCTTGTTTGATGCAGTCAAAAGGATCTTCTCGTCCATAAATAAATGTATCTTATCATTATAGACCTTTCCGCTGTGATCACATTATCAAAGATGTATAGCTAAAAAGTTTTCTGTGAGTAAAATTTGGGGGCAACAACACCCACTGCTGATTTATTCCTCTTCCCTAGGAAATTAAGATGACTTAAGGGGAGACTGTAGGTCCTAACACAGTTATACAGAGAAACTATGAGAATGGGGTATTGTCACCTCATTAAAGTTATGTTAGATTTTCTAGTGAAAAAATGGGGTGATGTATTACACAAGAGAGTAGAGAGTGCTAATCACTCCCAGAGCATAGAAAGTACATAGAAGGAAACAACAACTGTACATTTTTAGTGTGATTCTGATGAGCGGTTGCCCTGATTAACTTACCTGTCTGAGAGACACATATAACTTACAGTGCTTTTTACTTTTATAGGATAAATAACTTCTCATATAATCTGGACCATTATTGTGCGTGATCTTGGAGGTGTTATAATTAATTCAGGGCATCAATGCAATTGGCGTTCCCCTGGGAAAATCCTAATCTCATTCCTTTAATCCCCATGCCGAGTTTGCTAAGCAAACTTTTGATAACAATCAGTCATTGTAAGAAGTTATATATATATATATGTATATATATAATTCAATGGAAGTTAATTTATTTAACACATGAATATTGTGTGTATCACGGCCACTAAAACGAACTGAGAAGTACTATATATATGCCAATATTAACAGGTATTTCTGATATATCCAGTGAAGAAGGCAAAAAAGTGTCTGTAGTGTGCTTTGTAGTGGAGGAAAGGTTGCTTTACCTGATCTAGATTCACAGCTAAGATTCTTATAATAAAAGACAGATTATTGAGAGAAAGAGCTCAGATATAGTTAATGTAATTTTCATGTAACATGAAACCTTCAATGGGAAACAAAGACTCTAATAAACAGGCCAAATTCTGTTGTATTCTAATTTACTTTTTATTCATAGGGGCATTTTTTTGCATGTGTGCCTATATAACATGTTCACACAGTGCCCATAGAGGTCTTAAGAGAGCATCAGATCCCCCAGGACTGGTTGTGAGAAGCATTATGGGTGCTGGAAATCTAACCTACGGCATTTGGAAGCATCTGCTGCTCTTAACTGCTGAGCCATCTCTCCAGCCCTCCTTTGTACAGTTGATAGCCCCTTTAAATTCCATTATTTAACCAAAAATGTATTAGCTTCTTCACTGTATTAGCTGTTCTCTATTAATGATTATGTAGATATCTGTAGTTCTATCAGCCACCACAGCTTAAAGCATGCTATAGTAAACAAAGCACACACACACACACACACACACACACACACACACACACACAGAGAGAGAGAGAGAGAGAGAGAGAGAGAGAGAGAGAGAGAGTAAATATGAACATTTGTAACTAAACTGTTGACATCCTGAAGGGAGAGGAGGAAATAAGATGAGAAGCGTGAGATGAAGCAGAATTTCTATAATGTGACAACTGATTGCAGTCTATACATGAGGGAGAAGGGGAATTTTGCATTGCTGTGTGTTTCCAGTTCCTAAGAGAACACATGTGCTTGACACTGATTTTCTGAATGCACAAGAGCAATTTAAAAATTCTAATATCAACTATGAGGTGTAGTAAATGAGCCATTGTAACACTTGCACTTGTTTTGGTTGTCATCACCTCTTTACTCTGGCATTCCTGGGGGAGTTGTAGACTGATAGTTTACAGACAAGCAGTCAATGACACTTCTTGAGCAACCCATTTTGCAACTCCATAGGATTTTTGTATTGCACATTATGGGCAATGCAGAGGTTAATAATAAATAATTACAAATCCTATTGTGGCATACAAGTATTCTTGAGCAGTATTTCAGGAATCAGAACAAACATAATATTTAGGTTTCCAGTTAATTTCAAGGTTAATGGTATTTAAGAAAATTGAAATTTATAGTAGGTAATGGCTTTAATAAGCAGTTAAATTTGCCACTTTCTCCATTTGTTTGTACCATGGAATCCTTCTGTATCTTGTCTCACTTTGCAAACTTTGATTTATTTCTTCTCAGAATTCTCTGCAAATCCCCTTTCCTCCCTAATTAAGCTGTGATTTAAAGACATGGTAAGATTATAATTAAGCTAGTGTTGACCTCCACACAAGAAACACTCAGAATTTCAGTCTATTCCTACTTTATGATAGAGTTTCACAACATTAGTGATTGATATAATCAAATCACTGTACTAACCAAGATATGTATGTTTAGGAAAATCTGCAATGAGATACTTGTTTCATGTTTATCGTGACTCCTTACACTCAGCAATCAGAAACAACCTGATTAGCACTGGTTAGCATAAACTTGCCTGTTAGCACCTAAAATCAATTAATATGTGTATGTGCATAAATACATATTATATATAGATATGCTTTTGGCAATAAAATATAAAATTTATACCTGAGTGGTTTCTATTAACCTTACTTAGACCTTTTAAAATTATTTGATTTAGACACAGAAAGACAGATTTAGTCTCATGTAAAACTGCCCTCCAGCAACCTAGCAACACTTTGGCTGCTGTTGAAGTAGAAATTAAATGTTACAGATTTTATAGGTAAACCTTATGGCTCAATATATTTCCTGTTACATAAAACTTGAAAAGAACAGTTTTCATGCCAGCCTGGGCTACAAAGTGAAACCCAGTGTCGACAAACAAAATGAAACATAACTCTCAAACCAAACCCAAACCCAAAACAAAGCCACCAACACAATGCAAGATAAAATCCAACTTGAAAGGAGAATCAATAAAGAAATAGGATAACCTCACATCTACAGACACACTGCTTAGGAAATTAACCATTCTATATGCCCTGAAGCCAAGACAGTTTTTCAAGAAGCATTACCAAAGCCTAATCAATCGACCTGGTTTCTTTCCTTCTTTTTCTCCATGCATTCTATGACCATTGCAAAGTCATTTTGCAACAGATCACAGAAATTATAGACTTATGAGCATTTAAAAAACTTCTACATTATCACAAGAATATGTAGCACTATTTTACTTGCTTTATGCGAACTTTTCTTAGCTTATATATTTTCTTCATGACATTTTTGGCCATAAACCACTGGTCAGAAAACCCATTAATGTTCTGAATGAAGGCAAGACACTTAAAAAATTGTATAATATATAATGCACATTTATGTTTTTATGCAGTGTAGCCAATGGTGGCTTCCTACCCACCATACTTCTTTTTTCCTATTGTTTTGTTCTTTAAGAATTTCATGTATGTATACAGTGAAATATGGTCATACACACTCTGTTATTCCCTTTCAACTCTCCTCGTATAACCCCATGTCTTAGTTAGGATTTTATTGCTGTTATCCCCATGTCTTAGTTAGGTTTTATTGCTGTTATAGAACATCATGACCAAAAACAATTTGAGGAGGAAAGGATTTATTTCATCTTATATCTTGTAGTCCATTATCCCTGAGACTCAGGGTATGAACTCAAAGGAATATTGGCAGCAGTAACTGCTGCAGAGACCATGGAGGAGTAGTCTATTGGCTTGTTCCCCATGACTTGCTCAACTTACTTTGTTATACTGTCCAGGATATCTGCCCAAAGGAGACACTGCCCACAATGAGTTGGGCCCTTCCACATCAATGATCAAATATGAAAATGCCCTACACACTTACCTACAGGTTATTACTATGGAAGTATTTTCTTAGTTAAAGTTTCCCCTTCCAAAATGACTCTAGCTTATATCAAGTTAACATAATAATATCCAGAATATCCTATTTGTTCACCTTCCACTTCCTGCTTGCTTGTTTGGTCCCTGACTCCCCCTCCCTCTCTTCTTCCCTCCCTCCATTCCCCCTCATTCCCTCACTTCCTTCCTCTCTCCCACTATTTCTTTTACTAATTCCCCTCCTCTATCTTTTTTTACTTACTATGTCCTGATAGTGATATCTATCTGTCCATGGGTATAGGGCCATGACTGGAGCATGGGAAACCTATCAATAGCTATTCTTTCAAAAGAAGAATGACTCTCCCTCTTTCCAGAAGCTATCAACTTCCAGTAGCTCCTCAGTTAGGAGTTGGGCCTGGAGAGAAGCTCCTCTACCTATGCTAGAACATTGGATGGTTTGATCTTATGCAGGTCTTGCGTAGATATCCTTAGCTGCTATTAGTTCACAAATGTGTTACCCATGACATATCCAGAAGACAGCATTTCTAACGTTTCTTCCGGTCCCCAGACTCTTACAAACCTTATGACTCCTCTTCCAAGTTGTTCCCTGAGTCTTGGGGGTAGGGATGATCCAGATGTTCCATTTAGGGGTAAATACTCACAGTCCCTTGTTTTCAACATTTTGATCAGTTATGTAACTAATCACGTTTACCTGGACTTCTAAGTACTAGAGTTACAGGTACACACAGCAACACCAGGCTTACAAATGTATTTTTGAAGTGTATTTCAAGCATGTAAAAAAGTATTAGAATTTTTAGACAAACATCTTATATAACACCATCCTACTGTGTTGTACCTTATCTTTTATGTTGCAACACTTGCTTTAGATCCTTTCTTAGAACTGAAATACTATATACATATTTGAAGCTGCCTGTATCTACCTTGTTGCCATCATTTACCTGTCTCATTCATCAGAAATATTATCCCAAGCACAGTTTATTTCCATAGTAAATATTACTTTGTGTGTTTCAGTGATACAATCTGAAATCTTCTTTGATGGTTTCCTTCATCAGCATGTATTATAGACTATTCACACTCATGTATCATTTACTTTATTGCTTTAGAGTTTTATGTGAAAATATCATAATTCATTTATGCATTGTCTTGTGGATGTGCATTTGATTTGTTGCCAACTATTTACCAATGTACACAATGATTCAATGAATGTCCCTTAATAACAAGCCTTTCTTTCTTTTTAAAACACAGATAAGAATATACAATTACAACAGTTACAGTATCCCTTTAAACAGGAAGAAATAGCTTTGACAGAATGAAAACAGTTCTAGAGAGTAATGTGGTATAATGAAACAGTTCAGTGTTTCAAGAGCAAAATGATTCCTGTATTTTATGAGTGAATGATACAGACTAGAATGCCATATCATGGGATTAGAGAGATAAGTGACAGATCTAGCATGTTGGAGCTTTGGGTAATTTTAAATGAGATAATTATTTGATTTTTTTCACTTTAAAGATATTGTTCCAGTGAGTTCTATGGTAGACAGCTGGTTGTCTTTGTTACAAATAGAACATGGTGATTCTTGTGTGTCTATTTTGAGTGATTGATATTATTAGTCAACATGCTAAAGATTATAAAGGCCAAATTAAAATGTGTCTATATGTGTGGAGAGAAGAATTTAAATGAAGGTATCTTGAGTTTTATGTGCATTTGAGCCATACAATTGGAAATGTGTAATTGGGAGATGGCTTTACCCAGCCTGGTCTTCATGAACAGAAGTTGGGAATTATATAGAGATCTGAAAGTCAACCATTATAAAATGGTTTATTTCTTGCTGTAATTTTTGCTTAGAAGCATTAGCTTAAAGCCCACCTGCTTCTTTTCTGCATCCCACTCCTTCAATCATATGACATTTTAAGGCAGTTTTCCCCCACCAGTTTGACAGTTCAGTACTTGCAATAGCTTAATGTATTCTTTAAATCTGAAGATGTCTTTCTCTCACAATTGTTTATAAAAATGTCAAAATAATATCAGTGCTACATGATGGCTAGGGGATCCCATTGTTAGCATGATGCCAACTGGATAAGTGGTTTATAATCACTGCCTTTGATTGCCTGTCTTTAATTCAGCTCTCTATGCTTGACAAAACAATTAAGATTTTAAAACAAATTATCTGTGGGTTGCCCCTTATTCATATAATTTCTTGTGTTGCTTCTGTATGATTTTTACCTTAGAGAAACTGTATTTCCCTTTCTTTTAAAAAGTTGTAACTGCCAGAAATTCCTCTGATCCTATATTTGTAATTGAGTTCAAAGATATTACAAGTAAGAAATAGGACGCACAGTTGTGAAGCTTACCTCTACTAAACCCATTATGGAAGAGATTTATATTCTAAGAAAACTCCTTTAAAAAGAAAGAATAGGGGCTGGTGAGTTGACTAAGTGGTTAAGAGCACCAGCTGCTCCTCCAGAGGACACAGGTTCAATTTCCAGCATATACATGGTGATTCATAAGTATCTGTAACTATAGACCAAGGGGATTCAGTGCCCTATTCTGATCTCCATGGGGCATCAGGCACATATGTGGTACATAGACATACATGTAGACAAAACACTCATACACATAAACTAAATGATAATAAAATAAGTCATAAATACAGTTAATAAAAATAAAGGAAGTTTGTTATATTGTTTGACCTTGATGAACATTTGATTTGTAATTGAAGAACTATAATGTATTTTTCAGAGATTTTCATATATTTATTAAAAGATATGTTAGAAATTATTCATTATTCTCTATTCATTATGGTGACCATTTTTGTAACCTTCCAGATAATCCTGTAAATTCCCAGGATACTGTTATTATGAGGAAGCAATACTTTCTAGAAGATTATTTCCAGTGTGCAACAATTCTATTTATCATTTGTCCAACTGAGCTCAAATATGCCTGCTTCTGCCTATATATATCTAGAGAAGTAGGGATCATCCTGGTTATATTCCCTTAGTCTCCAGGACTACCTGACAAGCACATGATAACATAGATTGATATAGGCAACTGGCTATAATATGACAACATTTTTATATCATTTAAGAATGTAACAGAGAGGGAGAAGAAAGGTATAGAGGGAGAAGAAAGAGGAAGAGGGGGAGGGAGAGGGAGACGGAGACAGAGAGAATACAGATGCATTTGAGAGCCTCAAAGAGCTTGGTAGCAAATTGAAGTAAATCATTTGCACATGCTCATATTTAAATCCTTATAAATAAAAAACGGTGTGCCCCTCCAGAATAAAACAGAGTTCATTAAGTTTTTGAAAGTAGCTATAATATTCCATCCCTTGCCTTCTTCTTGTGGTTGATCAATGTCCTTTTATACCAATAATTTCTCAGACTGTGGTTTCTAGAGACTCACTGTTCTGGTATTTCTTCAAATGATTATTGGCAGTGTCTTTAAATTGTGACATACCTAGGACTGGATACTTTTTCCATATATGTCTTTACAATGTATATTTCATTGCTTGGTGGTAGCTGTGTATGATAAAATTCTAGAAAATAGAGAAGTAAGATGGCAACATTTCCTCCAAAATTTTAAATGATAAGTGCAAAAAATTCTAGGTGTGTGTATGTGTTCTTTGATTCAAAATATGTCTACTATTATAAAGGATCTGTTATAAGTTTTCACAAACTGTTTATTTACTGATTTTTGCCAAAGTTCTTAAATTACTGAATCCATAACAGAATTTATAATTAGTGTTCTGCTTGCATTATATTTAATAACAACGTCTGCTAGTGTTAATTAGAATCTATTTACTGGTTATATGTGCCAGTATTTCAATAGATTCAGATTCTATCATGTAAACACATTGTCTGATATTTCTTATTTGTGAAAGTTTCTTACATATTTTCTCAATTCTCTGGGAATTCATAGTTACTTCAGATTCTCCTCAAGCTTTATTCTGCTTTTTCTATCAGAAGAAGTTCACTGTTTGAATACTGTTAGTTTTCTCTTTATTTATCTGTCATACCTACTAAGGTTTGAATATGATTTATATCTACCAAGGTCAATTGTGAAAAAAGTGTATGAACCCTATGATGGGTGGTGTTGGGAGGGGGTGAAACTCTTGGGTGGTGGGACCTACTAAAAGATATTCATGTCATTGGGGGATGGGACATTTCACATAAGAACCCCTTGGAGCTCCTTGAAGTATTATCGTAAAAGGAGCAAGTGTGTCTTCTTCATCCCCTTTCTCATAACTTTTGTCCAAGATGTGACTGTATGCTCCAACATATGTTCTTTCCATTTCCATCTAATATTTTTCCATGAGATTCTCATCAGAGCTGGGCATGGCAGATACCATGCTTTTGAACATCTTAATTTATGAGCTATTGGCCTCTTTTATTTAGAGTTCCCTCAGGTATTTGATTGTAACAACACAAAGCTGCTGAATAATAAAAACAGCGTATTTTGGATATTTGCATATAAGTTTAAGTTCTTATATCCATAACCCTATAAAGTAATATATCCATCATTAAAAGCCTCAGACAGTCTAGGCCAGTAGTTTTTAACCTTTCTAGTGCTGTGACCCTTTAATACGGTTCTTCATGTTGTGGTGACTCTCAACCTTAATTTTTTTGTTGCTACTTCATCACTGTAACTTTACTACTGTTATGAATCACAATGTAAATATTTTTGGAGATAGAGGTTTGCCAAAGTGGTTGAGACCCATAGGTTGAGAGCCACAAGTCTAAGCCATTGTTTTCCTTGAATCTAATTTAATTTGTGCTCAGTGGCCAGTGAATTAAATGTAAATGCCTTCATGGATAGCAGTGCATTTAGTCAGAGGTAAAAATCATATTATACAAAACAAGAATGAGTATATTGATGACAAAGTACAGATCCAATAAGTCAACAAGCTGGGCAGTTGTGGTACACACCTTTAATCCCAGCACTCAGAAGGCAAAGGCAGAGGCAGATGGATCTCTGTGAGTTTTAGACCAACCTGATCTACAAAGATAGTTCTAGGACAGGCTCCAAAACTACACAGAGGTTTGTATTCTAGGTGATCCTATAGTCTGTCAGCTCGACAAGCAGTATTATCCTTAACACACACCCAAATACATCTTTGTCAGACAGATATTTTGTAACTATTTTTATCTCTTAGTCTGTGATGTATCTTTTCATTTTTTCCACTGTCATTGGCAGAGGTTTTTAATTTTAATAAAGTTCAACTTACCAATGTATTCTATTATGGATTGTGCTTTAAGTGTTGGTCCTAAAAACTTCTACTAAAACCCAAACCTGGATTTTCTATTATATTTTCTTCTAGAAGTTTGTTTCATATTTTATTACATTTAAGGGTACAGTCCATTTTTAAGAGGTATAAGTTTTATAAAATATGTAAAGCCAGGGCATTGCACATGGAAGTCTGACTGGAATGATTATCCTTTGATAATTGAATAGTATTTTCTCCTTTGTCAAAATTGGTTGAGTATATGGATCTATTTCTGGCCTGTCTATTTTGATCCATTGAAGTCTTTGTCTATTCTTTTTACCAGCATCACATAGTCACTATAGTGGTTGTAATATATGGTAGTGTCAGTCCTCAACTGTTAATTTATCTTTAATACTGTGTGTCAGATCTTTTGTGTCCACATAAAATTTTTAATAAGTTTCTTATCATATACAAAGTCACTTGGGGTTTTGATTTGCTTTGGGTTGAATATGTAAATCAAGCTGGGTAGAACAAACACTTGGACTATATTGAATTTTTCTATCCATGAACATGGACTATTTTTTAAAATCTAGATTACTTTGGCTTATTTAATCAGTATTTTATAGTTTTCCTTATATGAATGATATATATATATGTATATTTGTGCCCAAGTATTTAATTTTTTAGGTGCTAATGTGGATAATATTGTATTTTGAGTTTCAAATTCCAGTTTTTAGTTGAAATGTGTAGGAAACCTGTTGGTTTTTATATATTAAACTGGTATTCTGTACTTTATTTATAATTTTCATAAGTTCTAAAAGGTTTTATTTATCTATTTGTTGTTTTATGATTTTTTCCATGTAGACAATTATATCTTAAAGGAACAAAGGCCGTTTTAATAGTTAGTTTCTTTAAAAGTTATTCATTTAATTTATTGTCTAGGGCATTTAGTATGATGCTGAATAGGAATGTGAGAATGTTTCTTGTCTGTGAGCTGAATCCTGTCATACCATTTGTCAGCAGGCATAGCATAAACTTTGTCAGTAGAGGGCACTGTAGGTATACTGCAAGGCATTACAGTGGAAAGGAATTGCTTCTCTTGGGGTGCTTCGCTTTCAATATGTTGTTGCCAGCAGTATATGGGAGACCAAAATGGTATTCCCCATCCACGGGGTTTCTGTAGCACTTTGATGGGTAGATTTTTCTTCACTATCTTGAACTAGCTCTGCCTATAGCACCTCAGTGATCTTCTCTGCCAGTCAGCTGCCATCACACTACTGAGATGGGAACAAACTTAGTCCTTCAGACCCAGAGGGAAAACTGGTTCTTCATCTTTCCCATTCTGGTACTCCTGAGTATCACACTTAGATTTTAGAAGTTAACCTCTTTTACTAGTTATCAGTTATTATAATGTATTTTTCCTATTGGAAATTGGTTTGGTTTCTTTTACATTTTTAAATTTTTTTTATTTAAATTAGAAGCAAGCTTGTTTACATGTCAATCCTAGCTCCCTCTCCCTCCACTCCATCCTCACTTCCAACCCCTCAGCCCCCCACCCAATCTCCACTCCATTCCCCAGAGATATCCAGAGTCCAGGCTGAGAGAGCATCCCTCTTTGTGGTATGGACACCCAAACTCCATTTGTATGCCAGGGATAAATACTGATCTACTACCCAAGGCCCCGTAGATTGCCAAGGCCTCCTCACTGACACCCACATTCAGGTTTCTTAAGTGATACTGCTTTTGAATTTCAGGCCAACTTAAAACCTCAAGTAGGTTTCTTTTGTTCCTAATCGTAACTGCAGTGACTGATTTGAGTGGAGGAGGAAGAGAACACAGGAAAGGGAGGTCAAGTTATGGTAGCAGAAGCAATGATTTTTGTCTCTGAGGAGCTTGGGTGTGTTAATGTGTGGGGAGAGTGAGGGATGGGCAAGGCTACCAGCCAGTGGCTGGGTACTGGTATCCTTCAAAACCCTTCCGTTATGACTCTATTTTAGAGATGTGGCAGGGACAGGAAATTTGTCCTGCTGGAGCAGAAGTAAGCAAGGGAGATGAGCCTTTTTGTTTACTGTGTCAAAGACAATGGAACAGATTACTGAATCTATGTGGGATTGGTGTCTCTGGTTAAATGTTGAGAACTGGCCCAGGAATCTGTGCTAGTCCATCTGCTCTGGCCTTTAAGACACTGGTGGCATCGTTGATGGCCAGGAAAAAGAGAACCTCCACAACCTTGAAAGTCTGAATCCTTCTGCTGAGCAGACAAGCAACAGATACTTAAACAATGCTGTGTAAACATTATAGCAAAATGCAAGGTGTTAGGGAATGGTTCATCTAAACTGTACACATTGGTTGTCAATAGAAACCATTTGCATCAGGAATTTGTTTCCCTTGCTCTGTATACTTTCCTGTCCCTGGGGATATAGATGAGCAAAATGTTATGTTGTACTACCTCGCCCCTGCTGACAGTGGCACAGGTGCAGAACTGTGGGCATGATGAATCAAACGCCAATTGCATCACTGCCGTCTGTGCTTAGCTCCAATTGCCGTCAGTGTAGGAAATGGAATTCATTAGTTTTCTTTCAGGGCACATGCAAACACATGAGTTTCAAAGAATGCATAATGGTGACAAGGAGAAATGGGCAAGCCCAGCCTTTTCCTTTCTCTGAGAATCACAGGCAACAGGGGAACTGATGAGCATTTAGAAGCAGTCTGTAGACATTTGAGATTCGAGAAGACAGTATCACTGTCAGGATGCTCTGTTGATAACTGATGGTAATTTTTTATTCTCTCCCAGGGCTACAGAGAAAATCATATTGATTTGTTAAAGAACCAAAAAAGTTATAAACGCTCATGGGAAAGATTACTGAATACTCAAATAACCATTTTAAAGAAGTTAGACAAAAATATAATGTGTGAAAATCACTTTCATGATATACACTAGAACTTATCTATTGTGATGAATTCATAGTCACTGTTGGTGTCTACTTTCCTTTTGACATTTGCTGTACTAATGGCATTTGACAAGCCTGGGGTTTGAAGGGAAGACAGAATACTACATTTGCAGAAAAAAACCCAGACTTAAAAACCTTTCATCCCACTCAGGGTTCTTGAGGTAGATGAAAGCTTGGAGAAAGCTTGCACCAGAATGTGGTTCCCTATCTGCCCCACTAGACTGATCTCAAACAGGTCCCCCAGAAGTCTGTGATGGGACTTAAGATTATGTGCTTTTAATAAGCATCCAAGGTTATAAATTTAATTCCAGACTCTGAAAAACACTTTTTACTTATATACGTGTGTGTGTGTGTGTGTGTGTGTGTGTGTGTGTGTGTGTGTAGTTAAGTTTTACAAGTAAATTTCTTGCTTGTCCAAGTCTCAGTTCTCAGCATTTTGTGGAAATATTTTTTAAATGTCTGCATTGAACTAGATTAATGAAAAGGCAAACATTCAGATTTTTTCTTTACTGCAAACATTCAGATTTTTTTCTTTACTGCTATGCTGCTTGAAAGGCTGCAATGAAATTTATTCACATCAAATTTAATTCTCATTCTTCTTCCTGAACCATGCCTCTTTTTCACCCCTTTAAAGCATAGCACTTATTCCTTTTTTCCAATTGCGAAAATAATTCATACCCAATGCCAAAAGTCCACAAGAGTAAACAAAACAAAAAAACCACCCAGAGATAACCTCACTATATTTTCTAAAGAAGCAATGCTATGTGATTCTCAAGGCTTCTAATTGCAATATGTCATGAGTGCTCAATGAGAAAACATAATTGTGAGTTTATGAATGAACATTAAGTGTAACCTTTAGGAACTGGAAAAGTGCCCCTGCTCTGTTCCCATGTTTTAAGAAGTACTGATATTTCAAACTGCCTTCAGAATTCTGAATCTGTATTTATAGAATACATACATTCTGCCATCTAAAGTTGTATATAAGATTTATGATTGTTTTTAGATACATAATTCTTTAAAGACTTTTTATTGTCTTTCTTTAATTTTAATTTCTGTCATCCCTTCATTCATTATATTGTTGTTGAACATTTGTTATGTAAATGAAAAATCTAATGACTCCATCAGAGTCCCTGCCTACATTGAGATTATTTATTAGAATAGTGTAAAGAAATGAACAAGTAAACAAATTAACCAACTATTTTAGATTATTTGGGTTGGGGAGAAAAGGAAATCTACTCTGAGAGAGGGACATCAGAGTTGATAATTGAAAGACTAAATAAAAGGGGTTCCAGAATCTCTTTTAGGGTTAGGAATATGGAAGAATCTGTTTCTTTTTTATTTATTTATTTTAAAAGCACTCTTATTTACATATCCATGCCCCCATTCCCTAGCCCTTCCATCCTCCCATGTTTCCCACTGATCCTCCAACCCACCCCCCAGGGATAGTGAGGCCCTCCATGGGGGATCATCCAAGTCCTTCACATCATTTGGGGGAGGGCCCAGGCTCTCCTTCCTGTATCTGGGCTCCAATAGTATCCCTCCATAGGGAATGGGCTCCCAAAGTCCGTTTGTGATCTAGGGATAAATACTGGCTCCACTGTTAGAGGTTCCATAGACTGCCTTGGCCTCCTAGCTGGTACCTACATTCAGAGGGCCTAGTTTGGTCCAATGCTAGTTCCCCACTTTAACGACAAGGGTTGTCATGCTCTCACTAGGTCAAGTCAACTGTTTCTGAGGGTTTCTCCAGCACCTTCTTGGCTCCTTTGCTCATTCCTCCTCCCTCTCCACAACTGGATTCCGGGAGTATGGTTCAGTGTTTAACTGCGGGTGCCTGTTTTCTGCTTCAATCAGCTACTGGGTGAAGACTCTAGAAATGGTAACCAAGGTAGTCATTAATCTCATTATAGTGGAAGGGCATCAAAGGCAGCCTCTCTATCACTGCCTAGATTCTTAGTTGGGGTCATCCATGTGGATTCCCTAACATTTTCCCTGTGCCAGACCTCTCTCCAAACCTGTACTGGCTCTCTCTATCAAGGCATCTCTTTTCTTTCCCGCCTCTATTCCTCCCCTGTCTCAGTCCTCCTGTTCTCCTCCTTCCCCTCCCCTTCTCTCACTATCTCCTTACCATCTCTCTCCTCCCAGACTCCCCTGCACCCAATTTGCTCAGGGGTACTTTTCTCCCTTGCCCTCTTTGGAGGACCATGCATTCTTCTCTTGGGGTCCTCCTTGTTTCCTAGCTCCTCTGACAGTGTGGATTGTTGGCTGGTAATCCTCTGCTCTATGTCTAAAATTCATATATAAGTGAGTATATACCATGCTTTCTTTTTGCGACTGGGTTACCTCAGTCAGGATGGTTTCTTCTAGTGCCATCCATTTGTCTGCAAATTTTAAGATTCCATTGATTTTTTCTTCTGAGTAGTACTCCATTGTGTAAATGTACCACATTTTCTCTATCCACTCTTCAGTTGAGGGGCATCCAGGTTGCTCTAGGTTCTGACTATTACAAACAAAGCTGCTATGCACATAGTTAAACAGAAGTCCTTGTGTTATGAATTGTTCATTCTGTGGGTATATGCCCAGGAGAGGTATTGCTGGATCTTGAGGTACACTGAAACCCATTTTCCTGAGAAACTGCCATACTGATTTCCAAAGTGGTCATACAAGTTTGCACTCTCATCAGTAATGGAGGAGTGTTCCTCTTTCTCCATATCCTCTCCAGCATAGATTGTCATTGGTGTTTTTTATTTTAGCCATACTGACAGGAGTAAGATGGTATCTCAGAGTTGTTTTGATTTGCATTTCCTTGATGGGTAAGGATGTTGAGCACTTTCTTAAATGTCTCTCAGCCATTTTAGATTCCTCTATTGAGAATTCTCTATTTAGTTCTGTGCCCCACTTTTTAATTGGATCCTTTGGTGTTTTGGAGATTTGCTTCTTGAATTCTTTGTAAATTTTAGAGATCAGCCCTCTTCAGATGTGGGGTTAGTGAATATCTTTTCCCATTCTGTGGGCTGCCTTTTTGTCTTGGTGACTGTGTCCTTTGCCTTACAGAAGCTTCTCAGTTTCAGGAGGTCCCATCTATTAATTGTCGACCTCACTGTCTGCGCTACTGGTGTTATGTTCAGGAAGCAGTCTCCTGTACCAATTCATTCAAGGGTACCACCCAGTTTCTCTTCTAAGAGGTTCAGTGTGGGAGAAGATGGAGACAGTAGAGCCAGGGGTAGAAATTATGTAAATATAATACTTATATATAAAATTTTCAAAGCATAAAAATAAAATACAAAAGAAACATTAAAAATCATATCATAAAAATGATCCAGGAGGAAAATATGACCTTGCTCCGCACCATTAAGACTGAGTAGGAGATGGTGACGCCCATGCCTGCCCAGGGTGGCCTGGCCTGACCAGGGAGGAGAAAACCTGGGTCTATCCAGTGCCTTGTGGTATCAAACAGTCAGGCATTATTACGGTGAGCAAATGCAGTTGTAGGATATGGGAGAAAGAGAGAGAGAGAGAGAGAGAGAGAGAGAGAGAGAGAGAGAGAGAGAGAGAGAGAATGGTTCATGTCCTATAGAGAGAGGCAGATCTGAAAAGGTGAAGGTGGTGAGGAGTGGGATGAGATGGGTGACTTGCTTGCCCTGAGTATCATGATGTTCTGGCCTGGGCTGCTGCAGATATTCTGTCTGGGTCCATGGCCCTGCTGCAGCTGTGGTCTGTGATGATGTCCAGGGCTCTTGTTACCATCAAAAGCAGAGAGCACAGGGACACACAGAGTTGGCTCTGCCCCTCACTGGCTGCAACCCTAAGGAGAACTGGCTCTGCCCCCTTATTGGTTGCAGCACTCTGAAGAGTGGGCCTTACACTTTGTCTCAGGGCTGACCCTGTTTGTGGTGGTGCAGGTGAGCTGGCCTTGAGGGCTGCCGTGTGCTGGTGTGGGTGAGGGAAAGATGACTTTCCCCTCACCTCTTTCCACAAGCAGGGAAGCTGATCCAGCCCCTCACCAGCTGCAACACTCAGGAGAGCGGGCCCTGTTCACAGGGATGTGAGGAAGCCAGTCCCTAGAGATCTGGCCCTGCCCCTCTTCTGCCATATGGTTGCATTGGTGAGGGAGAGATGCCTTCCTCCCCCAAGGCCTTCACTGACTGTGGCGGGTAGGAGAGTTAACCCTGAGGTCATGAGAGCTGGAGAGCTGTTCCTGCCCCTCACCAGCTTAAGAACTAGGGAGTGTGACCCCTGCACCTCATCTGGGGCAATACAGTGGAGCTGGCCCTGGTGGCATAGGTGGGTGAGCCATCCTTGAGGATGTGAAAGCAAGAGAAATGGTCCCGCCCCTTGCTCCTTGATACATAGAGTGAACTAGCTTGGGAAATGTTGGAGAGCTCACCTTGGTGATAAGGATGGGGAAAGCTGGAAGGCTGACTAACCCAGCAACCACACAGGCTCAGAAACACACCTATAAAATGGCCCACCCTAACATTCTTCCTTGTATGATTTGCTGGAGCATGTGCAGGGGCAGGTCCTGCAGATCCAATGCTGCAAGATTTTCCACAACATAGGGAAACAACGGGATATCAAAGAGGAGTCCCAGTGAAGACACAGTGTTGATAGAACAGTATAGCAGAAACTATAGCAGAGGCCTTGAACCAGACCAATGACTCTCTGCAATGAACACTTACAAGTAAAGATATATGAACTAAGGGATATACTGTCTTTGTTGGGTCTTTATGTGGTTTGGTATCAGGGTAACTATAGCCTTGCAAAATGGATTTGGCAATGTTCCTTTTGTTTCTATTTTGTGGAAAATTTTGAGGAGTATTGGTATTAACTATTCATTGAAAATCTGGTAGAATTCTGTGCTAATACCACCTGGTACTGGGCTTTGTTGGTTGGGAGGCTTTTATAAAAAATTAAAAAAAAATTATTTTGTGTGCATTGGTGTTGGGTGCCCTGGAACCGGAGTTACAGAGAGTTGTGGGTTGCCATGTGGATGCTGGGAATTAAACCTAGGTAAAAGAGCAGTCAGTGCCTCTATAACGACTGATCCATCTCCTCAGACCTGATTTTAATGATTGCTTCTATTTAAATAAGGACTGTAGTTCTGTTTCAATTGCATATCTGATCTTGATTTAACTTTGGTAAGTGGTATTGAAAAGAATATACATTTCTTTAGTTTTTCCAATTTGGCAGAATACAAGGTTTTTAAAGTATGTCCTTATTATTCTATGCATTTCCTTGGTATCTGTTGCTATATCTCCCTTTCCATTTATGGTTTTTGTTAATTGGATCTTTTCTTTCTACCTTTTAGTTAATTTGGACAAAGGTTTGTCAATCATATAGATTTTCTTAAAGAACCAACTATTTGTTTCATTATTTGTATTCCTTTTTGTTTCTACTTTCAGCCCAGAGTTCAATTATTTTTTTGCCATCTACTCCTCTTGGGTGTGATTTCTTCATTTTGTTCTAGAGTTTTCAGGTGTAAGGTTAAGTTACTAGTATGAGATATCTCCAATTTTTAAGTGTAGTCACTTTGTGCTATGAAATTGCCTCATAGAACCATCTTCATTGCGTCCCATGTGTTTGGGTGTGTTGTGTATTCATTTTCATTCAATTCTAGAAAGTCTTCTTAATTTTTATCTTGACCCTTTTTTATTCAGTTGTGAGTTGTTCAGTTTCCGTGAGTTTGTAAGCTTTCTTTTGTTTCTTTTTTGTTGATATCAAGCTTTAATCTTGGTGGTCTGATAGGATACAGGGTGTTTCTTTAATTTTGTTTTAATATGTTGAGACTTGCTTTGTGTTTTAGTATGTGGACTGTTTTAGAAAAATTTCCATGAGGTTCTGAGTAGAAGGTATATTCTTTTGTGTTTGGGTGAAATCTTCTGTAAATATGTGTTAGGTCCATTTTGTTTGTAACATCAATTAGCTCCAGCATTTCTCTCTTTAGTTTTTGTCTGGACGACACATCTATAAGAGTTGGATATTGAAGTCTTCCACCATTAGTGTGCGAAGGTCAGTATGTGGTTTCAACTGTAGTAGTGTTTCCTTTACAAACTTGTATACCCTTATGTTTGGTGCATAGATGTCAAAAAATGTGATATCCTCTTGAATGATTTTCCTTTTTTTGTAGTATTCTTCCCTATCTCTTCTGACTGGTTTGGGTTTGAAGTCTATTTTGTTATATTTTAGAATTGTTGTACTAGCTTGCTTCTTAGGGCCATTTGCTTTGAAAATGTTTTTCCAACCCCTGATTCTGAGGTGATGTCTATCTCTGATGCTGAGATGTGTGTTTTGTGTTTTGTTTTTTTTCATTTTTTTAAATTTTATTTTCCAGTTTAAATTTAGATAAGAAACAAGGTTGCTTCACAAGTCAGTTCCAGGTCCCTCTCCCATTCCCTCCCTTCCTCCCGTGCCCTCCCCCCCCCCCCCGTTATCCCCTCATTTCTCCAGGGAGGGTGAGGCCCTCCATGGGGGTGTGCATAGTGTGTCATTTCATACAGGGCAGGGCCTAGACCCTTCCCCAAGAGTTCAGGGTGAGAGTGCACCTCACATTGTTCTATGGGAGTCCAAAGTCCGTGTGTATACTTGGGATGGGTACTGATCTGCTGCCCAATGCTCAATAGATTCCCTAGGCCTCTTCACTGACACCCAGATTCAGGGGGTCTTGATTAGTCCCATGCTGGCTTCCCAGGCTAATGCCTGGGATTCAAGAGTTAACCTTTGTCTGGACAGCTGTTTCTGGGGTTAAACCAGCCCAGTCTTAATCCCTTTGATCATCAGTCCTCCCTCTCTGTTACTGGCTTTCTTGAGTTCAGCTCAGTACTTAACCAAGGGAGTCTGCCTCTTCTTCGATCAGCCACTAAATAAAGTTTCTGTTTCCCAGACTCTCTGGCCATAGGATTGTAGGCTGGCACTCCCCAGATCTATGTCTAAAATCCATATATGAGAGAGTACATGCCATGTTTCTCTTTTTGTGACTGGGTTACCTCACTCAGGATGGTTTCTTCTAGTGTCATCCATTTGCCTGCGAATCTCATGATTCCATTATTTTTTTCTGCTGAATAGTACTCCATTGTGTAGATGTACCACATTTTCTCTATCCACTCTTCAGGTGAGGGACATCTAGGTTGCTTACACGTTCTGGCAATTACAAATAAAGCTGCTATGAACATAGTGGAACAGACATCTTTGTTGTATGAATGGGCATCTTTTGGATATATGCCTAAGAGTGGAGTTGCTGGGTCTTGTGGTAGGTTTATTCCCATTTTTCTGAGGAATCTCCACACTGATTTCCAAAGTGGCTGAACCAGTTGGCACTCCCACCAGCAATGGAGGAGTGTCCCCCTTTCACCACATCCTCTCCAGCATAAATTGTCATTGGTGTTTTTGATTTTAGCCATTCTGACAGGGGTGAGATGGTATCTGAGAGTTGTTTTGATTTGCATTTCCCGGATGGCTAAGTATGTTGAGCACTTTCTCAAGTGCCTTTCAGCCATTTTAGACTCCTCTATTGAAAACTCTCTATTTAGTTCTGCAGCCCACTTTTTAATAGGGTCCTTTGGTGTTTTGGAGACTTGCTTCTTGAGTTCTTTGTAAATTTTGGAGATCAACCCTCTGTCAGATGTGGAATTAGTGAATTATTTTTTCCCATTCTGTGGGCTGCCTTTTTGTCTTGCTGACTGTGTCCTTTGCCTTACAGAAGCTTCTCAGTTTCAGGAGGTCCCATTTATTAATTGTTGATCTTACTGCCTGTGCTACTGGTGTTATGTTCAGGAAGCTGTCTCCTGTACCAATTCGTTCAAGGGTACCACCCACTTTCTCTTCTAAGAGGTTCAGTGTGGGAGAAGATGGAGACAGTAGAGCCAGGGGTAGAAATTATGTAAATATAATACTTATATATAAAATTTTCAAAGCATAAAAATAAAATACAAAAGAAACATTAAAAATCATATCATAAAAATGATCCAGGAGGAAAATATGACCTTGCTCCGCACCATTAAGACTGAGTAGGAGATGGTGACGCCCATGCCTGCCCAGGGTGGCCTGGCCTGACCAGGGAGGAGAAAACCTGGGTCTATCCAGTGCCTTGTGGTATCAAACAGTCAGGCATTATTACGGTGAGCAAATGCAGTTGTAGGATATGGGAGAAAGAGAGAGAGAGAGAGAGAGAGAGAGAGAGAGAGAGAGAGAGAGAGAGAGAGAGAGAGAGAGAGAGAGAGAGAATGGTTCATGTCCTATAGAGAGAGGCAGATCTGAAAAGGTGAAGGTGGTGAGGAGTGGGATGAGATGGGTGACTTGCTTGCCCTGAGTATCATGATGTTCTGGCCTGGGCTGCTGCAGATATTCTGTCTGGGTCCATGGCCCTGCTGCAGCTGTGGTCTGTGATGATGTCCAGGGCTCTTGTTACCATCAAAAGCAGAGAGCACAGGGACACACAGAGTTGGCTCTGCCCCTCACTGGCTGCAACCCTAAGGAGAACTGGCTCTGCCCCCTTATTGGTTGCAGCACTCTGAAGAGTGGGCCTTACACTTTGTCTCAGGGCTGACCCTGTTTGTGGTGGTGCAGGTGAGCTGGCCTTGAGGGCTGCCGTGTGCTGGTGTGGGTGAGGGAAAGATGACTTTCCCCCTCACCTCTTTCCACAAGCAGGGAAGCTGATCCAGCCCCTCACCAGCTGCAACACTCAGGAGAGCGGGCCCTGTTCACAGGGATGTGAGGAAGCCAGTCCCTAGAGATCTGGCCCTGCCCCTCTTCTGCCATATGGTTGCATTGGTGAGGGAGAGATGCCTTCCTCCCCCAAGGCCTTCACTGACTGTGGCGGGTAGGAGAGTTAACCCTGAGGTCATGAGAGCTGGAGAGCTGTTCCTGCCCCTCACCAGCTTAAGAACTAGGGAGTGTGACCCCTGCACCTCATCTGGGGCAATACAGTGGAGCTGGCCCTGGTGGCATAGGTGGGTGAGCCATCCTTGAGGATGTGAAAGCAAGAGAAATGGTCCCGCCCCTTGCTCCTTGATACATAGAGTGAACTAGCTTGGGAAATGTTGGAGAGCTCACCTTGGTGATAAGGATGGGGAAAGCTGGAAGGCTGACTAACCCAGCAACCACACAGGCTCAGAAACACACCTATAAAATGGCCCACCCTAACATTCTTCCTTGTATGATTTGCTGGAGCATGTGCAGGGGCAGGTCCTGCAGATCCAATGCTGCAAGATTTTCCACAACATAGGGAAACAACGGGATATCAAAGAGGAGTCCCAGTGAAGACACAGTGTTGATAGAACAGTATAGCAGAAACTATAGCAGAGGCCTTGAACCAGACCAATGACTCTCTGCAATGAACACTTACAAGTAAAGATATATGAACTAAGGGATATACTGTCTTTGTTGGGTCTTTATGTGGTTTGGTATCAGGGTAACTATAGCCTTGCAAAATGGATTTGGCAATGTTCCTTTTGTTTCTATTTTGTGGAAAATTTTGAGGAGTATTGGTATTAACTATTCATTGAAAATCTGGTAGAATTCTGTGCTAATACCACCTGGTACTGGGCTTTGTTGGTTGGGAGGCTTTTATAAAAAATTAAAAAAAAATTATTTTGTGTGCATTGGTGTTGGGTGCCCTGGAACCGGAGTTACAGAGAGTTGTGGGTTGCCATGTGGATGCTGGGAATTAAACCTAGGTAAAAGAGCAGTCAGTGCCTCTATAACGACTGATCCATCTCCTCAGACCTGATTTTAATGATTGCTTCTATTTAAATAAGGACTGTAGTTCTGTTTCAATTGCATATCTGATCTTGATTTAACTTTGGTAAGTGGTATTGAAAAGAATATACATTTCTTTAGTTTTTCCAATTTGGCAGAATACAAGGTTTTTAAAGTATGTCCTTATTATTCTATGCATTTCCTTGGTATCTGTTGCTATATCTCCCTTTCCATTTATGGTTTTTGTTAATTGGATCTTTTCTTTCTACCTTTTAGTTAATTTGGACAAAGGTTTGTCAATCATATAGATTTTCTTAAAGAACCAACTATTTGTTTCATTATTTGTATTCCTTTTTGTTTCTACTTTCAGCCCAGAGTTCAATTATTTTTTTGCCATCTACTCCTCTTGGGTGTGATTTCTTCATTTTGTTCTAGAGTTTTCAGGTGTAAGGTTAAGTTACTAGTATGAGATATCTCCAATTTTTAAGTGTAGTCACTTTGTGCTATGAAATTGCCTCATAGAACCATCTTCATTGCGTCCCATGTGTTTGGGTGTGTTGTGTATTCATTTTCATTCAATTCTAGAAAGTCTTCTTAATTTTTATCTTGACCCTTTTTTATTCAGTTGTGAGTTGTTCAGTTTCCGTGAGTTTGTAAGCTTTCTTTTGTTTCTTTTTTGTTGATATCAAGCTTTAATCTTGGTGGTCTGATAGGATACAGGGTGTTTCTTTAATTTTGTTTTAATATGTTGAGACTTGCTTTGTGTTTTAGTATGTGGACTGTTTTAGAAAAATTTCCATGAGGTTCTGAGTAGAAGGTATATTCTTTTGTGTTTGGGTGAAATCTTCTGTAAATATGTGTTAGGTCCATTTTGTTTGTAACATCAATTAGCTCCAGCATTTCTCTCTTTAGTTTTTGTCTGGACGACACATCTATAAGAGTTGGATATTGAAGTCTTCCACCATTAGTGTGCGAAGGTCAGTATGTGGTTTCAACTGTAGTAGTGTTTCCTTTACAAACTTGTATACCCTTATGTTTGGTGCATAGATGTCAAAAAATGTGATATCCTCTTGAATGATTTTCCTTTTTTTGTAGTATTCTTCCCTATCTCTTCTGACTGGTTTGGGTTTGAAGTCTATTTTGTTATATTTTAGAATTGTTGTACTAGCTTGCTTCTTAGGGCCATTTGCTTTGAAAATGTTTTTCCAACCCCTGATTCTGAGGTGATGTCTATCTCTGATGCTGAGATGTGTGTTTTGTGTTTTGTTTTTTTTCATTTTTTTAAATTTTATTTTCCAGTTTAAATTTAGATAAGAAACAAGGTTGCTTCACAAGTCAGTTCCAGGTCCCTCTCCCATTCCCTCCCTTCCTCCCGTGCCCTCCCCCCCCCCCGTTATCCCCTCATTTCTCCAGGGAGGGTGAGGCCCTCCATGGGGGTGTGCATAGTGTGTCATTTCATATAGGGCAGGGCCTAGACCCTTCCCCAAGAGTTCAGGGTGAGAGTGCACCTCACATTGTTCTATGGGAGTCCAAAGTCCGTGTGTATACTTGGGATGGGTACTGATCTGCTGCCCAATGCTCAATAGATTCCCTAGGCCTCTTCACTGACACCCAGATTCAGGGGGTCTTGATTAGTCCCATGCTGGCTTCCCAGGCTAATGCCTGGGATTCAAGAGTTAACCTTTGTCTGGACAGCTGTTTCTGGGGGTTAAACCAGCCCAGTCTTAATCCCTTTGATCATCAGTCCTCCCTCTCTGTTACTGGCTTTCTTGAGTTCAGCTCAGTACTTAACCAAGGGAGTCTGCCTCTTCTTCGATCAGCCACTAAATAAAGTTTCTGTTTCCCAGACTCTCTGGCCATAGGATTGTAGGCTGGCACTCCCCAGATCTATGTCTAAAATCCATATATGAGAGAGTACATGCCATGTTTCTCTTTTTGTGACTGGGTTACCTCACTCAGGATGGTTTCTTCTAGTGTCATCCATTTGCCTGCGAATCTCATGATTCCATTATTTTTTTCTGCTGAATAGTACTCCATTGTGTAGATGTACCACATTTTCTCTATCCACTCTTCAGGTGAGGGACATCTAGGTTGCTTACACGTTCTGGCAATTACAAATAAAGCTGCTATGAACATAGTGGAACAGACATCTTTGTTGTATGAATGGGCATCTTTTGGATATATGCCTAAGAGTGGAGTTGCTGGGTCTTGTGGTAGGTTTATTCCCATTTTTCTGAGGAATCTCCACACTGATTTCCAAAGTGGCTGAACCAGTTGGCACTCCCACCAGCAATGGAGGAGTGTCCCCCTTTCACCACATCCTCTCCAGCATAAATTGTCATTGGTGTTTTTGATTTTAGCCATTCTGACAGGGGTGAGATGGTATCTGAGAGTTGTTTTGATTTGCATTTCCCGGATGGCTAAGTATGTTGAGCACTTTCTCAAGTGCCTTTCAGCCATTTTAGACTCCTCTATTGAAAACTCTCTATTTAGTTCTGCAGCCCACTTTTTAATAGGGTCCTTTGGTGTTTTGGAGACTTGCTTCTTGAGTTCTTTGTAAATTTTGGAGATCAACCCTCTGTCAGATGTGGAATTAGTGAATTATTTTTTCCCATTCTGTGGGCTGCCTTTTTGTCTTGCTGACTGTGTCCTTTGCCTTACAGAAGCTTCTCAGTTTCAGGAGGTCCCATTTATTAATTGTTGATCTTACTGCCTGTGCTACTGGTGTTATGTTCAGGAAGCTGTCTCCTGTACCAATTCGTTCAAGGGTACCACCCACTTTCTCTTCTAAGAGGTTCAGTGTGGGAGAAGATGGAGACAGTAGAGCCAGGGGTAGAAATTATGTAAATATAATACTTATATATAAAATTTTCAAAGCATAAAAATAAAATACAAAAGAAACATTAAAAATCATATCATAAAAATGATCCAGGAGGAAAATATGACCTTGCTCCGCACCATTAAGACTGAGTAGGAGATGGTGACGCCCATGCCTGCCCAGGGTGGCCTGGCCTGACCAGGGAGGAGAAAACCTGGGTCTATCCAGTGCCTTGTGGTATCAAACAGTCAGGCATTATTACGGTGAGCAAATGCAGTTGTGTGTTTTGTATGAAGCAGAAGGATGGATCTTGTTTTTGAATCTGTTCTGTTATTCTGCTTTTTAATTGGGGAATTAATACCATTGATATGGAGAAATATCAAATGAACAGTATTTGTTGACTCCTGTGGGCTTGTTGGCATATGTATGCGTGTTTCTCCTCTTGATTTTCTTTTTTTATTATTTTAATTTTAAATAGCTTGTTTTACATGTCAATCCCAGTTCCCTCTCCCTCCCCTCCTCCCGCACCCCCTCACCATCCCCCCAGCCTCCCACCCTATTGCCATTTCCTTCCACATAGGGGATATCTAGGGTCTGTCATTTCACTCAGGGCAGGGTCCAGGCACTCCCCTAAGAGTCCAGGCTGAGAGAGCATCCCTCTTTGTGTTATGGACACACGATGTCTGTTTGTATTCGAGGGATAAACACTGATCCACTGCCCAGGGCCTCATAGGTTGCCCAGGCCTCCTCACTGACTCTCACATTCAGTGAGTCTGGATCAGTCCCATGCTGGCCTCCCAGCTGTCGGTCTGAGGTCCAAGAGCTCTCCCCTGTTCAGATCAGCTGTCTCTGCTGGTTTTGCCAGCCCATTCTTTGCCAATTTAGTCATCGCTCCTCTCTTTCTCTGTCACTGGGTTCCATGGGTTCAGTTCAGTGTTTAACTGTAGGTGTTTGCCTCTGCTTCCATCAGTCACAGGATGAAGGCTCCCGGATGGTTATAGACATCAAGTTCATTATCAGGAATGGGCATTCGAGGTGGTTTCTCCACTATTGCTTAGCTTGCCAGTTGGTGCCATCCCTTTAGATCACTAGAGGTCAAACTGGTACCTGATCTGTCTTCTAACCTATGATTCCCTCTTACCCCTAGTCTACCCCCCCACTCAACCTTTCTGTTCCCCTATGACCTACTCTCTCTTTATCTTCTCCCCCTCTCTTCTTCCCAGCTCCCACTCCCCCCCCTTGCCGTGTTCCCCATCTGTTCAGAAGATCTTGCCTCATTCCTCTTCTCTGGGGTACCATGCATATCTCTTAGATTCTTTCCTGTTTCCCAGATTCTCTGTCAGTGGAAGTGCAGACTGGCACTGTCTTGATCCATGTCTAGATTCCATATATGAGTGAGTACATACCATGTTTGTCTTTTTGTGACTGGGTTACCTCACTCAGGATGGTTTCTTCCAGTGCCATCTATTTACCTGCTGAGTTAATACCCCATTGTGTAAATGTACCACATTTTCTCTATCCACTCTTCAGTTGAGGGGCATCTAGGTTGCTTCCAGGTTCTGGCTATTACAAATAATGCTGCTATGAACATAGTGGAGCAGATGCCCTTGTTGAATGAATTTGCCTCATTTGGATACATGCCTAAGATTGGAATTGCTGGGTCTTATGGTAGATTGATTCCCATTTTCCTGAGGAATCTCCATACTGATTTCCAAAGTGGCTGTAAGAGTCGGCACTCCCACCAGCAGTGGAGGAGTGTTCCCCTCTCTCCACATCCTCTCCAGCATAAATTGTCTTCGGTGTTTTTGATTTTAGCCATTCTGCCAGGAGTAAGATGGTATCTCAAAGTTGTTTTGATTTGCATTTCCCTGATTGCTAAGGATGTTGAGCACTTTCTTAAGTGTCTCTTGGCCATTTTAGCCTCCTCTATTGAGAATTCTCTTTTCTTGTCTTGGATTATTTATTTTTTGTGCTTTCTTGGGTTAGGTTAGACTTTTTAGATTTGAACTCCTTCTAGAGCCTTCTGTATGGCAATATTTATAGATAGATATTGCTTAAATTTGGTTTCATCATGGAATATCTTATTTTCTATATTGAGATTGAAAGTTGTACTGGATATAGTAGTCTTGTCAGACATCTGTGGTTTCTTAAAGTATGTAGAACATCTGTCAAGACTCTTCTGGTTTTTAAGTCTCCATTGAGAAAACTTGTGTTATTCGAATAGGTATGCCTTTATATATTACTTGGTCTTTTCCTTTGCAGCTTTTAATATTCTTTCTTTGTTTTATTCATCAGTGTTTTGATTACTATGTGTCAAGGGAAATTTCATGTCTGTTATAGTTTATTTGGTGTTCTCTAGTATGCTTCTTGTATCTTGTCCATCGTCTCCTTCTTTGGGTTTGGGAAATTTTCTTGTTTAATTTTGTTAAAAAATATTTTCTGTACCATCAATCTGGGTTTTTTGTCTTTTATCTATTCCTTTTATTCAATTTGATCTTTTTATAGTTCCCAAGATTTCCTAGAAGTTTTATTCTTGGATTGTTTTTTATATTCAACATTTTGTTTGACTGAGGTATCCATTCCTTCTATTTTCCCCTATCATAATACTTTTGTTAAATATTTGGAAATTTCATGCAATGCACCTTGCTTCCCATTCCTCCCTGGTCCATCTTTCTACCCTTGATCCCCCTTCCCCCTACCACAAATGAAAAAAAAACCCAAGTCCAATTTGTGTTGTCCTTATACTCACTGGATCATGGTCAAACTCTCAGTGACTAGTCCCTTAATGAAAACAGGTCTCCCACAATAAGTCATCAGCTGTGAAGAGCTACACTTCAGCATCTTTATCAGTTTTTAAGGACTCTTTTCAAAAGCTTCCTGTCTGTACTGTTTTTGTTCTTTCTTTCTTCCTTTCTTTCTTTCTTTCTTTCTTTCTTTCTTTCTTTCTTTCTTTCTTTCTTTCTTTCTTTCTTTCTTTCTTTCTTTCTTTCTTTCTTTCTTTCTTTCTTTCTTTCTTTGGCTGGGGAGACTTTTTTCCCATAGGCAGGCCTTCAGTGTCTCTCATTCTCAGTTCTGAGTCTGCAGTCATTGATACCACTGCAAAAGAAGCTTCCTTGACCATAGCAGCCAACAGCAGCAGGGATCATGGACTTCTACATGGTTACTATTGGCAGCACAGACAATGAGATTCGATATGGCTTCTGGCAGCAGCAGGGATCAAGTACGTCAACATATGTCGTTGGTCCACTGTGGACCATGCTGATATCCATGATATCCAGACTGTGAGGACAGGTTACACATGCAGCAGGGATCAAGTACGTCAACATATGTTCTTGGTCTACTGTGGACCATGCCAATATCCATGATCCATGCTGCTGCTGGAAACAAAGTTGATGTCCATGATCAGCACTGCCACTGTTTTCTTCTATCTCATCTTCAATGCACGAGGTTCTTTCTTCTATCTCTTGTATTCTGTTGGTGATCCTCACCTCTAAGGCTACAGTTTGAATTGCTAAATTTTTCATTTCCATATTTCCCTCTGTTAGTGTTTTCTTTCTTGAATCTATTTCCACTTTTAGGTCTTGAACTGTTTTATTCATTTCCTTTCACTCTGTGTCTTCATAGGTATATTTAAGAGACTTACTCATTTCCTCTTTAATGATCTATGTTATATTCAAAATGCGATTTTAAGGTCTTTTTCATATGCTTAAGCTATGTTGCAATTCTCATGGCCTAATGTGATATGCCTGCTGGACTGTAGGGGAGACATATTTTCCTGGCTGTTGTTATATTTTTATGGTGACACCTAGGAATCTTGGTTTGGCAAGACTGTAATTTGAGGTGCTGATATCTGGTCTTGTTTTTGTTGGGTGGCTATTTTGTCCCCTTGTTTCTGGTGCCTTCTCTGTTCTTAGTATGGTGTAGTTATGTGTTGCCTGGTAGGGAATTCTTCTAGGATCCTGATAGGTGTGGCCACTTTGGTTCCAGGTAAAATATGTTTCTTGGTATTGAGAGCTGACAATTAGGAATGGGAACAGGCTAGGAGGGGAGGGCTTGAGAGAGTCCACAGGAAGGACGAAAGCAGGGTGTCCCACCATTGTCTACTTAGTCCCTTGGTATAGGGGCATACTATGAGGAGAGGTCACACATGCAATCTGCCACAGAGCTGTGGATGAGACTAGGGGACTGGATTTGTCAGAGAATATGGAGACTGAAGAGTTAAAGCCTGCCTACATGTTATGTTGGCCTAATTCCTTTTCCGGTAGACTTGGATGACCTGTTTGTAGGGACTGCCTCCTGGTGTTGGGAGCTGGGATAATGGAATGAGTAGGAGGAAGGAAGTTTGGAGGAGAAGGTCTAAATGATCCTTTGGGGATGGGATCAGAGAGGAAGAGACTACAGCAGGTGATTTGCTACAGAGCTGGAGATGAGACTGGGGAATTGGATTTGGAGGAAAGTAGGGAGAGGTGAATATCTGCAGTTAGCCTACTTGCTTTCCTATAATACTTTATATTTAAAATTTGTACTGAATAGTTACATATATTTATAGGGTAATGTATGTGCACAATATGTAATGATATAGTCAGGGTAATTGTTATTTCTATGTGTTTAAGCTATCATTTGGTTCTGTTGAGATCATTTAAAACTATAGTCACTCTGTTATGTAAGATTGTTTCCTCCTTTCTAATTGTATCTTATACCTATTATTCAGCATTCCTCTTCCCTCTCTGCCTGCATCATTTCTAGCATCCAATGATCACCATTATACTATTTTCTTCTATGAGATCAACTTTCTTAGCTTCCTTATATTGTACATTAGTTTTGTTGTCCCTGGCTTATTACACTTAACATAAGATCTCTTAGGTATATTCATTTGATGCAAATGACAAGATTTTTTATTTTCTTTTAATTGAATAGATTCCATTGTGTGGGTATGTCACCTTTAAAATCCACTTGTCCATTGATGGAGTTATCTAGGTTGATTATATCTTAGCAATTGTGACCTTGCAGTAAACATGGAGGTGCAGATATACCTAATAGATATACTGATGTGGTTTATTTTAGATATATACATATAATCTCCAGGAGTAGGATACCTGGATTCACATGATAGATAAACTTTTAGAATTTTGAGGAGCTTCTATGTTGCATTTCATAATGCACATATTAATTACCATTCATAAACAATATGTGTAGCTTCCTTCTGTCTTCATAAGCTCATCAACATTTTTGTCTTAATATAGCACACTATAGATTAATATGTTTAAATTTTCATAAACTTGTTATTAATGTATCTTTTGTGAAAAATGTCTGCTGTTAAGATAACTTATCCATTTAAAATTATCTCTCTATCTATGTATCTATCTTGTGTAATGAGTATGTATGTAAGCATGTCTGTGAAAATGTGCTATGTGCAGATTAATAGCAATATTTCAGGAGGCAGGTTCTTTCCTTCTACCTTGCTGAATCAATGTTTCTGTTGTTTTTGCTGCTATGCTGCATACCAATGGCTAGCTGACCTGGAAATATTTGTTTTTTCTGCCTTCCATCTCACCACAGGAGTTCTTGGATTACAGAGGTGTACTGCCACATGTACCTTTTATGTGGGTCCTGGAAGTCTAACTTAGATTGTCAAGCTTGTACAGAAATTATTTTTACCCACTGAGCCATCTCCTTGAACTCCATTCATCCATTGCTCTTTTTCCTTCCTCAGTTTTTTGAGATATTAATATTAATCTCTTATCAGATGAATAGTTTTAAACATTTTTGATATGCTTGATCAGATTATTTTCATGTCATGAATTTTATTGGCCTGCTAATTTTGTGAGGAAAATATTCTATTATAGCATCCTGGGTAATTTGAAAGTATTAATTCCTTGCTAAATGTGCTGAGAAATATTGAGACTAGTGTGGTATTAAAAAACAAAGGAAAAAAAGGAGGAAAAAATCAAGGGAGAAAAAATGAGAACAGAACTGGACTGAGCTGGCCTGCTAAATGGCACTGGACAGTCAATAGAGGAGGGCTAATATGAAGTAGTGAGAGCTGGATTGTGGTATAGAGTTTTAATGAGGTCTCTTGCCTGCTTGCCTATTCCAGACTCAATTCCTGAACCATGGTTTTCCTTATATGGTTCCCGGATTCCAGCGATGCACCATGGACAGTCACTTTCAAGGTGGGATCACAGAAGCTTCCCTTGTTGGGTGAATTCTGGTCAGAACTCTGGGTGGTTCTTCCCAGTGTTCCATGCATGGCTTCGGGCCTGTGTACTGTCAAAGTTCTCCTGTAGTCCTTGGGCTTTTCCAAGCTCCCATGTTGCTGAATACTGTGCAGTTCTGATACAAAGTTTCTTCCCCATGGCATAGAGATATTCTGTGGATTCAGTTTCTGTGTATAGTCTTGCAGTCTTGGCTCTGAATTTCTTGAGCTTGTGGATCAAAGAAGTTCTAGGGTGACACAACCATTCAATTAGGAGGAGACTTCCAGCACTTTTTCTTTTTATGTTGTCTTGTACAATATATCCCAACTGCAACTCCCCTCCCTTCACACCTCCTAGGCCACACCCCACCTCCTTTCTCCTCCATATTCACTGTTCTTCCCTTCAGAAAAGAGCATATATATATTCATATGTATATAAATACTAGAAATGAAAAACTATAATAGCTGAAATAGATAATTCAATGAATGAATATCCTGGCAGATTAGATACTATGAAACAGAAAATTATAGTAGTTAAATGCAGCATTACTTTAAAAATATTTAAAATAAAGCATGGATAGAAAAGAGTATTAACCATATTAAGTGGAAATTGTATATATAAGAAATTAAGAAAAAATATATAGTTTCAGGGGAGAGAAGGTACAGAATAGGGACAGACACTTGGGTAGAAAATTCAAATATTGATTAAATGATAAAACATATCAATCCTTGAACAAATAAATTATACAAATGCCAGTAAATTTAAATGTAAAGAAAACTATCTTAATATATGTCACAGCAGAAGTTTCGAGAAACATAAAAAAGAATTAATGTTAAGAGTATCCGCAAAAAAAGAGCTTCATAACCTTCAAGAATAGCAAAGATAGCACTGACATCTGATCCTTCCTTTAAGATATCAAAAACAAAATATACATTTATTTCAGCAATCCTACTCTCGTTTTTTTTAGACAGTATCATTGTATAACGTTGGATAGCCTAGAACTTTCTATGGAGACCCAGCTTTCCTCAACTGACACCTGCCTCTGCATTATGTTCTGGGATTAAAGGTTTGTATTACTATACCCAGAAGAAAATTCACTCTTGAATAAATATCCAAAGAAATAGATACCAGGAACTGAAAGAGGTATTGTGGCACACCTGTGTTCATTGAAATAATTTTAAAGCCATATTTAGAAACAATCTAATTGTCTATCAACAGAAAATTTAACAAAGAAAATATGATACATACAGTAGATATTATCGATCTATTAAAAGGGAATAAATCATGTTATTTGGGACAACATGGATGAATATGGGTGATAGTATTTTAAGTGAGATGACTATATATAAAAGGACAAATATTGCATTTTATTGTTCATTAAGAAGAAGTGAATATAGTCAAATTCAAAGAAACAGGGCATCTTATTTATTGTTATATTGCCATAAGGAGACACCATGACCAAGGTAATATTTATAAAGTAAAACAACTGGGAGCTTGCTTACAGTTTCAGAAAGTTATTCCATGACCATCATGGTGGGTATCAGTCAGGCATGATGCTGCAGAGTAACTGAGAGCTCACATCTGGTCTGCAACTTTCAAGGAATGAGAGAGAGAGAGAGAGAGAGAGAGAGAGAGAGAGAGAGAGAGAGAGAGAGAGAGAGAGAGAGAGAGAGAGAGAGAGAGACTGACTGACTAGGTCTGACATGGGCTTTTGAAACCTCAAATCCAATCCCAGGGACATACCTAATCCAACAAGGCCACACTTCCTAATCCTTCCCAAACAGTTCTACTGAGGACCAAACATTCAACATTCAAACATATGAGTCTATGGGGACCATTCTCATGCAATCCACCACAGAGGGGTAAAATAGTGGTTACTGTCATCTGAGTGGAGGTGTTTGCTCAATGAATATGAATTTTGAGGCTAAAGTGATGACTCAACAGGCAAGAGTACTAGCTGGTTTTCTAGAGGATCTGAATTTGATTCCTAGCACCTACAGGGCAACTCACAACCATCTGTATCTCCAGTTATAAGGTTTCTGACACTCTCTTTTGGCCTCTGTGGACATGAGTCATGTACAAAGTACATGCCAGTATAACACCCATACACCTAAAATAAAAGTAAATAAAAACCAAAGCTCAGCCCTGAAGAAAAGGGAAAGGAAACAAGTTTTTAAAAATGTAGCAATGTATTACAGCTTTAACATATACTGTTGCATAATATACTAAGTGGCACATTTAGGTCAATATTTCATACCAAATCATTCAGCTCTAAAAAGTTCATTAATGAGAATTGGTAAGAATCCTTATCTTTACAAGGGTTGGCTTGTTATTTATATTTACATGGTGAAGTTGATAAAAACAAAATTATTGCATTTTACCTCTCCTGGATTTCAATGTATAAAATGTAACCACAAAAAAATATGGTGCTTAAAAATACTCAGTGGGGCAGAGCCTGCAGATCGCCTGGGAACTGCACAGAGCTCCCAATCCCGGCGGGATCATCAGGTAAACAGGCCAGCTTCCCGGCCTGTGTTCCAGAGCCTGCAGATCGCCTGGGAACTGCACAGAGCTCCCAATCCCAGCGGGAGCCAAGCACCCCAGACTCCAGATCTTCTCTCCCACCAAAGAGACCAGGAAACTACAGGAGCCAGGGAGACCAGGGGAGTAGCTGTTCCGGATCAGGTACAACAGGACCCAGCATAGGGTCCAGGGGACCAGGTAGGAGGCTAAGCGCCCCAGATTCCTGTTCTTCTTCTCTACCCACGGACCAGCAGTTGGACAAGGCATAGAAGAACCACCAGATTACTGGACTTACTAGCACCCACCAAAAGGGAACTCTGGTCCCCAGACCAGGAAGGGGCTCTTTCTGCACCCACTAAAAGAAGAGATGGGAAAGAGACAATACAAAAACACAGTCAGCAACAGAAAAACAAATATGACACCGCCAGATTCTAGAGACTCCACACCAGCAAGACCCCAATAGTCCAACGCGAAGGAAGCAGAAGAGAACGACCTTAAAAGCACTTTCATGAAAATGATAGAGGCCCTAAAAGAGGATATTGGAAAATCCCTCAAAGAAATGGAAGAAAAAACAAACCAAAAAATGCAAGAAATGGAAGAAAAAACAAACCAAAAAAGGCACGAAATGGAAGAAGAAATGAAGCAAAAAATGCAAGAAATGGAAGAAAAAGCAAAGCAAAAAATGCAAGAATTAGAAGAAGAAACATACCAAATAAGGCAGGAAATGGAAGAAGAAACAAAGCAAAAAATGCAAGAAATGGTAGAAAAAACAAAGCAAAAAATGAAAAAAATGGAGGAAGAAACAAACCAAAAAAGGCAGGAAATGGAAGAAGAAACAAAGCACAAAATCCAAGAAATGGAACAAAAAGCAAACCAAAAAATGCAAGAAATGGAAGAAAGAACAAACCAAAAAATTCATAAAAGGCAACAAACGGACGAACAGATAAACAGAAAATTGCAAGAAGCAATGCAAACGCTGCAAGGGTTGAAAACTGAAATAGAGACACTAAAAAAAACACAATCTGAAGAAAGGCAGAAAATAGAAAAGCTGGACAAACAGTCAGGCACTACCAATACAAGCATTACCAACAGAATAGAAGAGATGGAAGAGAGAATCTCAAGTGTTGAAGATACATTAGGAGAAATGGATTTATCAACCAAAGAAAACCTTAAATCCAACAAATCCTTAACACAAAACATCCAGGAATTATGGGACACCATGAAAAGACCAAACCTAAGAATAATAGGTATAGAAGAAGGAGAAGAAATCCACCTCAAAGGGGCAGAAGGCATATTCAACAAAATCATAGAAGAAAACTTTCCCAACCTTAAGAAAGACATGCCAATGAAGGTACAAGAAGCCTACAGAACACCAAATAGAGTGGACCACAAAAAAATCCCTCGCCACATAATAATCAAGACCCCAAACATACAGAATAAAGAAAGAATATTAAGAGCAGCTAAGGAAAAAGGTCAAGTAACATATAAAGGCAGACCTATAAGAATTACACCTGATTTAACCATGGAAACTCTGAAAGCCAGAAGGTCCTGGATAGATATTCTACCTACACTAAGAGACCATGGATGCCAGCTCAGACTACTATAACTGGCAAAGCTCTCAATCACTATAGACGGAGAAAACAAGATATTCCATGACAAAACTAGATTCAAGCAATATGTGTCCACTAACCCAGCCCTACAGAATATTTTGGAAGGAAAACTCCAACCCAAGGAAGCTAACTACAATCAGAAAAACATAAGCATTAGAGAATCCTCTCTACCAACAGCCAAAAGAACAAAGGGGCGAAATTCCACCCATAATTCCACCAACAACAACCATCGCAAATCGAAGAAGGATGAGCAATCAATGGTCATTAATATCCCTCAATATTAACGGCCTTAACTCACCCATAAAAAGACACAGACTAGCAGAATGGATTCGAAGACAGAACCCTTCCTTCTGCTGCATACAAGAAACACACCTCACCCTCAAAGACAGACATTACTTGAGAGTTAAAGGTTGGGAAAAAATTTTTCAATCAAATGGACCCAAGAAACAAGCAGGGGTAGCAATCCTAATATCTAACAAACTAGACTTTAAAATAAAATCAATCAAAAGAGATGAAGGAGGTCATTACATACTCATCACAGGTGAAACCCACCAAGACGAAGTGTCTATCCTGAACATCTATGCCCCCAATACAAAGGCATCCACATTCGTTAAAGAAACATTATTAGAACTTAAATCTCATCTAAAGCCCCACACAGTTATAGTGGGAGATTTCAACACACCACTCTCACCACTAGACAAGAATACCAGACAGGAACTCAACAAAGAAGCAAAGGGTCTAATAGAAGTAATGACCCAACTGGGATTAACAGATATCTATAGAACATTTCATCCACATAAAAAAGAATATACCTTCTTCTCACCACCACATGGAACCTTCTCAAAAATCGACCACATACTTGGCAACATATCAAACCTCAGCAGCTACAAAAAATTGGAATAACTCCATGCATCTTATCAGACCACCATGCCTTAAAATTAGAATTCAACAACAACACAAATTGCAGAAAACCTACAAACTCATGGAAATTGAATAATGCTCAACTGCACCATCCCTGGGTCAAAGAGGAAATAAAAAAAGAAATTAAAGACTTCCTCGAATTCAATGAGAATGAAGACACAACATACCCAAACCTATGGGACACTTTGAAAGCAGTGCTACGGGGAAGTTCATAGCACTAAGTGCTCACATGAAGAAACAGGAAAACAGTTATACCAGAGAATTAACATCACAGCTAAAAGCTCTAGAACACAAAGAAGCAAACTCCCCCAGGAGGAGTAGACGCCAGGAAATAATCAAATTGAGGGCTGAAATCAACAAAGTAGAAACCAGGAAAACAATACAAAGAATCAATGCAACGAAGAGTTGGTTCTTTGAGAAAATCAACAAGATAGACAAACCTTTGTCCAAACTTACCAAACAGCAGAGAGTGAACACGCAAATTAACAAAATCAGAAATGAAAAGGGGGACATAACAACAGACTCTGAGGAAATCCAGAGAATCATTAGGTCATACTTTGAAAACCTGTACTCCACAAAATTCGAAAATTTAAAGGAAATGGATGACTTCCTGGACAGCTATCATTTGCCAAAACTAAATCAAGAACAGATAAGCAATTTAAATAGACCTATAACCCCTATGGAAATAGAAGCTGTCATCAAAACTCTCCCAACCAAAAAAAGTCCAGGTCCAGATGGCCTCAGTGCAGAATTCTACCACAAATTCAAAGAACAGCTTATACCAATTCTTCTCAAAGTGTTCCACACAATAGAAGCAGAAGGGTCTTTGCCAAACTCTTTCTATGAGGCTTCAATAACCTTGATCCCTAAGCCACACAAAGATACAACCAAGAAAGAGAACTTCAGACCAATCTCCCTCATGAATATTGATGCAAAAATACTCAATAAAATACTGGCAAATCGGATCCAAGAACACATCAAAACAATCATTCACCATGATCAAGTAGGTTTCATCCCAGGGATGCAGGGATGGTTCAACATACGAAAATCCATCAACGTAATCCACCATATAAACAAGCTGAAAAACAAAAATCACATGATCATCTCACTAGATGCTGAAAAAGCCTTTGACAAAATCCAACACCCCTTCATGATAAAGGTCTTGGAGAGATCTGGGATAACAGGGACATACTTAAACATAATAAAAGCCATATACAGTAAACCAACAGCCAACATCAAACTAAATGGACAGAAACTCAACGCAATTCCTCTAAAATCAGGAACAAAACAAGGCTGTCCACTCTCTCCATACCTTTTCAACATGGTACTTGAAGTTCTAGCTATAGCCATACGACAACAAAGGGGGATCAAGGGGATACAAATTGGGAAGGAAGAAGTCAAACTTTCACTGTTTGCAGACGATATGATAGTTAACACCTTCAGCAAAGTGGCAGGTTACAAGATCAACTCAAGAAAGTCAGTAGCCCTACTATATACAGATGATAAAAGGGCTGAAAGAGAAATCAGAGAAACATCACCCTTTACAATTGCCACAAACAACATAAAATACCTTGGGGTAACGCTAACCAAACAAGTGAAAACCTGTATCGTAAGAACTTTGAATCTTTAAAGAAAGAAATTAAAGAAGCCTTCAGAAAATGGAAAGATCTCCCATGCTCTTGGATAGGTAGGATCAATGTAGTAAAAATGGCAATCCTGCCAAAAGCAATCTACAGATTCAATGCTATCCCCATTAAAATCCCAGCACAATTCTTCACAGACCTTGAAAGAACAATAATCAATTTTGTATGGAAAAACAAAAGACCCAGGATAGCCAAAACAACCCTGTTCAACAAGGCAACGTCCGGAGGCATCACTATCCCTGACCTCAAGCTCTATTATAGAGCTATAGTCCTGAAAACAGCTTGGTATTGGCACAAAAATAGACAGGCAGACCAATGGAATCGAATTGAAAATCCGGGTATTAACCCACACACGTACGAACATCTGATCTTTGACAAAGAAGCTAAAAATATACAATGGAATAAAGAAAGCATCTTCAACAAATGGTGCTGGCATAATTGGAGACTGGCATGTAGAAAAATGCGGATCGATCCATGTTTATCGCCATGCACAAAACTTAAGTCCAAATGGATCAAAGACCTCAACATAAATCCAGCCACACTGAACCTCTTAGAAGAGAAAGTGGGTGGTACCCTTGAAAGAATTGGTACAGGAGACAGCTTCCTGAACATAACACCAGTAGCACAGACAGTGAGATCAACAATTAATAAATGGGACCTACTGAAACTGAGAAGCTTCTGTAAGGCAAAGGACACAGTCAGCAAGACAAAAACGCAGCCCACAGAATGGGAAAAAATATTCACTAATCCCACATCTGACAGAGGGTTGATCTCCAAAATTTACAAAGAACTCAAGAAGCAAGTCTCCAAAACAGCAAAGGACCCAATTAAGAAGTGGGCTGCAGAACTAAATAGAGAGTTTTCAATAGAGGAGTCTAAAATGGCTGAGAGGCACTTGAGAAAGTGCTCAACATCCTTAGCCATCCGGGAAATGCAAATCAAAGCAACTCTGAGATACCATCTCACTCCTGTCAGAATGGCTAAAATCAAAAACACCAATGACAATTTATGCTGGAGAGGATGTGGTGAAAGGGGGACACTCCTCCATTGCTGGTGGGAGTGCCAACTGGTTCAGCCACTTTGGAAAGCAGTATGGAGATTCCTCAGAAAAATGGGAATAAACCTACCACAAGACCCAGCAACTGCACCCTTAGGCATATATCCAAAAGATGCCCATTCATATAACAAAGATGTCTGTTCCACTATGTTCATAGCAGCTTTATTTGTAATAGCCAGAACTTGGAAGCAACCTAGATGTCCCTCACCCGAAGAATGGATAGAGAAAATGTGGTACATCTACACAATGGAGTACTATTCAGCAGAAAAAAATAATGGAATCATGAGATTCGCAGGCAAATGGATGACACTAGAAGAAACCATCCTGAGTGAGGTAACCCAGTCACAAAAAGAGAAACATGGCATGTACTCTCTCATATATGGATTTTAGACATAGATCTGGGGAGTGCCAGCCTACAATCCTATTGCCAGAGAGTCTGGGAAACAGAAACTTCATTTACTGGCTGGTTAAGTACTGAGCTGAACTCAAGAAAGCCAGTATCAGAGAGGGAGGACTGATGATCAAAGGGATTAAGACTGGGCTGGTTGAACCCCCAGAAACAGCTGACCAGACAAAGGTTAACTCTTGAATCCCAGGCATCAGCCTGGGAATCCAGCATGGGACTGATCAAGACCCCCTGAATCTGGGTGTCAGTGAGGAGGCCTAGGTAATCTATTGAGCCTTGGACAGCAGATCAGTACCCATCCCAAGTATACACACGGTCTCTGGACTCCCATAGAACAATGTGAGGTGCACTCTCACCCTGAACTCTTGGGGAAGGGTCTAGGCCCTGCCCTATATGAAATGACAGACTATGGACACCCCCATGGAGGGCCTCACCCTCCCTGGGGGAATGAGTGGATAACGGGGGGGGGATGGGGGGGAGGGCACGGGAGGAGGGGAGGGAAAGGGAGAGGGACCTCGTACTGACTTGTGAAGCAACCTTGTTTCTTATCTAAATTTAAAATGGAAAATAAAAAAAAAATACTCAGTGGGCTGAGAAAGAAATCAGAGAAACATCACCCTTTTTTTACAATAGCCCAAACAACATAAAATATTTGGGGATAACGCTAACCAAAGAAGTGAAGGACCTGTACAGCAACAACTTTGAGTCTTTAAAGAAAGAAATTAAAGAAGATTCCAGAAAATGGAAAGATCTCCCGTGCTCTTGGATTGGTAGGATTAACATAGTAAAAATGGCAATCTTGCCAAAAGAAATCTACAGATTCAATGCAATCCCCATCAAAATACCAGCACAGTTTTTTCAGACCTTGAAAGAACAAAACTCAATTTTATATGGAAAAACAAAAGAATCAGAATAGCCAAAACAACTCTGTACAATAAAGGAACTTCTGGAGGCATCGCCATCCCTGACTTCAATCTCTATTATAGAGCAATAGTCCTGAAAACAGATTAATATTGGCACAAAAATAGATAGGTAGACCAATGGAATCCAATTAAAAACCCTGATAAAAACCCACACAAATATGAACACTTGATTTTTGACAAAGAAGCTAAAATTATGCATTGGAAAAAAGACAGAATCTTTAACAAATGGTGCTGGCATAACTGGATATTGGCATGTGGAAGACTGCAGTTAGACCCATTTCTATTGTCATGCACAAAACTTAAGTCCAAATGGATCAAAGACCCCAACATAAATCCAGCCACACTGAAACTTAGAAGAGAAAGTGGGAGGTACCCTTGAACGACTTGGTACAATAGACCACTTCTTGAACATAACACCAGTAGCACAAATACTGATATCAACAATTAATAAATGGGACCTCCTGAAACTGAGATGCTTCTATAAGGCAAAGGAAATAGTCAACAAGACAAAAAAGCAGCTCACAGAATGGGAAAAGATATTCACTAACCCCACATCTGACAGAGGGCTGATCTCCATAATTTACAAAGAACTCAAGAAGCAAGTCTCCAAAACACCAAAGGATCCAATTAAAAAGTGGGGCACAGAACTAAATAAGGAATTCTCAATAGAGGAGTTTAAAATGGCTGAGAGATACTTGAGAAAGTGCTCAACATTCTTAGCCATCAGGGAAAAGCAAATCAAAATAACTCTAAGATACTCTTGTCAGAATGGCTAAAATCAAAATTACCAATGACAAATTATGCTGGAGAGGATGTGGAAAGAGGGGGAACACTTTTCCACTGCTGGTGGGAGAGCCAACTCATACAGCCACTTTGGAAATCAGTATGGAGATTCCTCAGGAAAATGGGAATCAATCTACCCCAAGATCTAGCAATTCCACACTTAGCCATATACCCAAAAGACACCCATTGACACAACAAGGATGTCTGTTTCACTATGTTCATTGCAGCATTATACGTAATAGCTAGATCCTGGAAGCAACCTAGATGCCCCTCAACTGAAGAGTGGATCCATTTACACAATGGAGTACTACTCAGTGGGAAGAAACAATGGAATCTTGAAAGTTGCTGGCAAATGGATCGCACGCACTAGAAGAAACGATCCTGAGTGAGGTAACCCAGTCACAAAAAGACAAGCATAGTATGTACTCACTTATATATGGATTTTAGACATAGAGTAAAGGATTACTAGCCTACAATTCACATTGCCAGAGAAGCTAGGAAACAAGGAGCACCCCAAGAATGAGACATACATGGTCCCTTGGAGAAGGAGAAAGGAACAAGATCTCCTGAACTGATTGGGAGCATTGAGGGAGGAGAGAGGGAGTTAGGAGAAAGAGAAGGGGAGAAGAGGAGGACAGGAGAGAGCAGGAAGATTGAGTCAGGGTAAGAATAGAGGAGAGCAATAAAAGAGATACCATAATACAGAGTACAGGGTGCCCTTATAGGTTTAAAGAGAAATCTGGCACTAGGGAAATATCCAGAGATCTACAAGGATGACCCCAACTAACAATCTAAGCAATACTGGAAGGGCTACCTTAAATGCCCTTCTCCAAGATGGTATATACCTTATATGCCATCCTAGAGCCTTCATCTAGTACCCGATAGAAGCAGAAGCAGACAGCCACAGTTAAACTATGAGCTGATCTCTGGAATCCAGTTGCAGAGAGGGAGGAGTGATGAGCAAAGGAGTCAAGACCAGGCTGGAGAATCTCACAGAAACAGCTGACCTGAACAAGAGGGAGCTCATGGACCCCAGACTGATAGTTGGGTAACCAGCATAGGACTGTTCCAGACTCCCTGAACGAGGATGTCAGTTTGGAGGTCTGGTTACTCTATGGGACCTCTGGTAGTGGCTCAGTATTTATCCCTAGTACATGAATGGACTTTGGGAGCCCATTCCACATAGAGGGATACTTTCTTAGCCTAGACACACAGGGTAGGGCCTAGGCCCTGCTCCAAATGATATGACAGACTTTGAATATCCCCACTGGAAGGCCTCACCCTCCCTGGAAACTGAAAATGGATTAGATAGGGGGTCAGTGGGGGGGCATGGCAGGAAGGGAGGGAGAGGGAACTGGAATTGATATTCAAAACAAGGTTGTTTCTAATTTAAATAAGAAGAAATATTCTTTCCCTCCCTTCTTTTGCCCTCCTCCCACCTTTCATTCTCCCTCCATCTGCTTCTGTCCTTCTCTAAATTCTTCTTTTGACATTGTAAAATTTATAAAATGGTGATCTGCATTTGTTTCTAATTTTGGCTTAGGCAGTATTTAAAAATATGTCTTACAGTCAAGCTGTGGTGACACACACCCTTAATCCCAGACCTCAGGAGGCAGAGACAGGTACTTTTCTGTGGGGTCAAAGCCGGCCCGGTCTAGAGAGTGAGTTCAAGAAAAGGCTCCAAAGATACATGGAAACCCTGTCTCGAAAAGAAATAAATCTGGCTTTTTGCAATCTCTTGAACAGCCAGAATCCTCTTGCAGTACTATAGTAGGTTTACTTGGAATAGATGAGATAGAACCGGGAGAGGCACTACTACCCTGGGACAGGCAGTTCTTGCACCCTCTCTTTTACTCTAGCCTTACCAATTCTTGCTGGTTCCTGACATACAGGCCTGGATTTGTTGTCATTTATCATTAGACAATAGACCTAAAGTTCAAATCCATGTTGTAAGTCAAACATACTAAGGATTCTGGTTCAACAGTTATGTCAATGGGTTATGGAAACTTGGCTTTTGTGGAGAAGTATATTTAGTCCCTGTAATGATAATGTGCTTATTTGCAAATATCAATTTCTTCAAGGTAGATATGGTGGTTTGTTGTTATCTGGCAAATCTTTGATTCTCTTCTTTTATTGTAAAGCCAGCAAAAGGTCTCATTGGCTCTGATTTCCCTTAATTAGTCTGTTTTTGTATTTGTCTACAGAAGGCAGTTTTCTTATCTCTTGGAGCTGTACTACATTGTGGATAACTAGGCTATTGGATTATTACGACTGTGTAAATACTATGAGAGCTGAGTATATGGAGTCAACAAGTATGAGTTAAATGATGATATTATTTTCATCATCTTCCTTACTCTTCTCCTACATGGCCAAGCAGCCTAGATTTGGAGTTCCAGCCATTAAACATTAAAGTGACAGAATGAAATTAATGTGACAGAATGACAGCCTTGCTTTTGCTAGGACTGAATGATGCAAATTCCCTTAATGAGGTTCGATTCTACATGCCCAAAACTCTTCTTCAGAAAAGATAGAATATTAATGTCTTGCATTGATGAGGGGCCTTTTGTCCAGTGTTTCTACACATGATCTGGCAACCAAGATGACACAGTAAAAGTAAAGTAAAAATGTCTTTAATCACAAAAGGAATCACTTTAATCACATTAACAGCTGTTTAATGGTCTATAGCAAAACACTGTGTATCAGGAGCTATAAAAAGCTCTTAAAATCAGCATTCACATTTATCTTAAATAGCAAGTATTATTTAACAAGCAGGGTTGAAGTTTTTAAAAACTAAGTCTTCTGAGAGTGAGAGCTACCTGTTTTAAGCACTGAGGACAGATCGAAGAGTGGTTGCCCAAAGTGTCATGATATAGTTATGCGTGTTAATTTCAGTATCCTTTAAAAAGGGGTATAGGAGTTGGATTGACATAATAAAAATGGCCATCTTTCCAAAAGGAAGCTGAATATTCAATGCAATTCCCATTGAAATCCCAACACAATTTTTTTATTTAGGTTAGAAACAATCTTGTTTCACATGTCAATCCCAGCTCCCTCTCCCTTACCTCCTACCCCTCCCTCCCCACCAGGTCTCCCAGTCCCACACCCAATCTCCATTCTGATCCCCAAAGAGGGTGAGGCACTCCATGGTGGATATACAGTAACTGACATTTCTTCCAGGGCAGGACCTAGGCCCTCCCCCAAGAGTCCTGGCTGAGAGAGCCTCCCATATTGTGGCATGGGCACTCGAGTTCTATTTGTATACCAGGGATAAATCCTACCCAAGGCCCCATAGATTACCTAGGCCTCCTCACTGACAGCCACATTCAGGGGGTCTGGGTCAGTCCCATGCTTTCCACACAGCCATCAATCTGGAGTCCAAGAGCTCCCCCTTGTTCAGGTCAGCTGTTTCTGTGGGCTAAACCAGCACACTCTTAACTCCTTTGCCCATCAGTTCTCTCTTTTTGACACTGGATTCCAGTATTTCAGTTCAGTGTTTGTCTGTGGGTATCTGCCTCAGCTTTCGTTAGTTGCTGGATGAAGGTTCTGGTTCCTAGACTCTCTGGCAGTGGGATTGTATGCTGGCACTCCCCTGATTCATGTCTAAAATCCATAAATGATTGAGTACATACCATGTTTGTCTTTTTGTGGGTTACCTCACTCAGTATGGTTTCTTCTAGTGCCTTCCATTTGCCTGCAAATTTCAAGATTCCATTGTTTTTTTCCTCTGAATAGTACTCCATTGTATAAATGTACCACATTTTCTCTATCCACTCTTCAGCTGAGGGGCATCTAGGTTGCTTCCAGATTCTGGGTATTACAAATAATGCTGCTATGAACGTAGTGGAACACACATCCTTGTATGAATGTGCATCTTTTGCTATATGCCTAACACAATTATTTACAGACCTTGAAAGAACAATATTCAACCAGGATTGTTAAAACAATCTTGTATAATAAAAGAACTCCAGGGGCGGGTGTTATCATTATCCCTAATATCAAGCTCTACTACAGAGGTATAGTAATAAAACCGAATGGTATTGGCATAAAAACAGAAAATGGATCAATGGAATTGAATTGAAGATCCAGATGTAAATCTACATAACTATGGACACCTGATTTTCAACACAGAAGCCAAAATTATACAATGGACAAAAAGATAGTACCTTTAACAAATGGTGGTGGCATAACTGGATGCTGGCAAATAGAAAAATGCAAATAGATCCACATCTATCACCCTGCACAAAACTCAAGTCCAAGTGAATCAAAGAAATCAACATAAATCCAGATAAGCTGAACATGATAGAAGAGAAAGTGGGAAATAGCCTTGAATGCATTGGTATAAGAGACAGCTTCCTGAACAGTACACTTAGCACAGACACTAAGGTCAAACTTAATAAACGAGACCTCATGAAACTGACAAGTTTCTGTAAAGAAAGGACACAGCCCATAGTACAAACAGCAGCCTACAGAATAGGAAATGTTTTTCACCAACTCAACATCTGTCAGAGGGCTGGTTTCCAAAATATATAAAGACCTCAAGAAACTAGATACATACAAACCAGATAATACAATTAAAAATGGGATATAGATCTAAACAGGTAACTCTGAACAGAGGAATCTCCAATGACTGAGAAATGGGCTGATTTAACCCACAGAAACAGTTGACCTGAACAAGGGGGAGCTCTTGGACTCCAGATTGATGGCTGTGTGGAAAGCATGGGACTGACTCAGACCCCCTGAATGTGGGTGTCAGTGAGGAGGCCTAGGTAATCTATGTGGCCTTGGGTAGTTTTTATCCCTGGTGTACAAATAGACTTTGAGTGCCCATGCCACAATATGGGAGGCAATCTCAGCCTGGATGAAATGTCAGTTACTGGAGATCCACCATGGAGTGCCTCACCCTCCTTAGGGATCTGAGTGGAGATTGGGTGTGGGACTGGGAGACCTGGTGGGGAGGGAGGGGTAGAAGGTGAGGGAGAGGGAGCTGGGATTGACATGTGAAACAAGATTGTTTCTAACCTAAATGAAAAAAAAAGAAATGTTCAACATCCTTAGCAATCAGGGAAATGCAAATCAAAACTACTCTGAGATTCTATCTTATACCTGTCAGAATGGCTAAGATAAAAAACAAAAGTGACAGCTCTTGCTAGTGAGGATGTGGAGCAAGGGGAACACTCCTCCATTGCTTGTGCGAGTACAGACTTGTACAGCCACTTTGGAAATCAGTGTGGCAGTTCATCAGGAAACTGGGAATCAAGCTACTTCAAGATCCAGCTACACCACTCGTAAGAATAAACTGAAAGTATATTCAATCATACCACAAGGACACTTTCTCTATTATGTTTACAGCAGCGTTATTCAAAATAGTCAGAACTTGGAAGCAACCTAGCTGCCCCTCAACCAAAGAATGGATAAAGAAAATAGGATACATTCACACAATTTAATATTACTCAGCTTAAAAATCTGTTAAAAATGATACCATGAAATTTGTAGGCAAATGGATGGAACTAGAAAAAAGCCATCCTGAGTTAGGTAACTCAGATCCAGAAAGACAAACATGGTATTTAATCACATATTAGTGGATATTGACTGCTAAGTAAACATTAATCATTTTAGAATACAGAGACCCAGAATGACTAATTAATAAGGAGGGCTCCAAGGGGAACATGTGTGTTTCCATGGGAATGGGAAATAGAATAGATTTTGCAGGTGGACTAGGGCAGGTGGGGATGAAAACATGAACAATCAGGTTTTGGGGAGAGTACTGAAAGAGATGACTGGAAAGAGGGGCATTTCCACGTCAGGTAAAAATCTAGTGCATGGGAATCTCCAAGGAATCTACAAGGATGGCTCCAGCTAAGACTTCTAGAAATGGAGGATATGGAGCCTGAACTGACCATCATCTGTGACCAGGTAAAACTTTAATTGGAGGCAATAGGAAACCAACACAGCCACATAATCTTCACCCTGTAGTCTGTCCTGCCTATGGAATGTGCTGGGGGTATGAACGGCCAAGAGATTGAGGAAGTGGCCAGCCAATTGCTGGTCTAGTCTAAAACCCATGCCAGGAGAGTAAGCCTACCTCTGACACTGCCTGGAACACTAAGATCCAGAGGCTGGATGACCCAGAGACATAGGATAGAATGAGACAGAGCTGAAGAACAACACAAAACGTCAATGTGATGATGCCCAATGATATTGTTATACTCATAGATAGGTGTCTAGCCCAATTGTCACTAGAGAGGCTTCATCTACTAACTGATGGAAGCAGATGCAGACCCACAGCTAAATACTAGGCAGAGCTCAGGAAATCCTGCTGAAGAAAGGGATAAAGGATTGTTGGATCTAGAGGGGTCAAGGACACCACAAAATAACTCACAGAACCAACTAACCTGGACTCATAGGGGCTCACAGAGACTGAACTGACAACCAGAAAGCCTGCATGGGACTGACCTAGGCACTGTGCATATATGTGACAGCTGTGTACCTTGGTCTTCTTGTACGACTCCTCACAGCAGGAACAGTGGCTGTCTCTGACTCTTTTACTGGCTTTTGGGACCCTGCACCTCATATTGGATTGCCTTGCCCAGTCTTAATACATGGGAAAGTACTTAGTCTTACTGAACTTGATATGACATATTTTGTTGATATCTATGGTAGGCTAGTCCTTCCCTGAACAGAAATAGAGGAGGAATGAATTGTGGAAACAGAGGAGTAGGGTGTAGAGGGGGACTGGGAGAAGAGGGGGGAAAATAAACTGCACCCAGGATGTAAAAAACCAAAAAATCCAGCAAAAAACAGTGGTTACAGGAAGAGGGAAGACTTGGATATATATGATAGCTCAGCATACTTTTGCTAACAAAGATACTGTTGTGTGTGTGTGTGTGTGTGTGTGTGTGTGTGTGTATTTTATCTTGTAGAAAAAGGAAGATTAGAAGTTCATGGAAGGTGAGAAATTTATCCACTGTAACTCAAATTAAGTCTGTTCAATTTTAAGCCCACATTTCTCCTATCCAGCCATTCTACCTTTTGCTCATGCTATTAATACCTCCTGTGATAAAAACACATTGTTTTCTATGTAACAGATTTTTGTCTTCTCTGCAAATCATTTATATGAAATCTCCTAGAAGCATATGGAGGAGCTGGTCCTGCCACACTTCCATATGCTTTCATAATAAACACTGCCTCTTGTGCCCTAATGCTTTACATATGGTTTCTCCTCAGCATAGTGTGAATTCCTTACCTCACCAAGATCACTTTTTCCATGTTGTTTGAGTGTTTTTGAATTTGACTTGCTGATCTAGGATGTGACTTAGACAGTTCTGACCTTGTTGTTATGGTACTTTCAGAGGCTCTCAAGGTCATCTGGAAGTAGATCACTGCCTCTATATTCCAGAGGCACAGAGGTTTTGGCAGCTTCTCCAGGAGCAACTTTCAATTAGATAGTAACATTGTTTTGTCTTCTTGTTTTCCTCCAGAAAGTCAATTCTAGACTTATTTTCTTCTGTCCATATAATGAAATCAACAAGCTTCTTTAGCTTGTCTTACAGTTAAGCTTCCTCCCTTCCTTCTTCCCTCCCTCCCACATTAATAGTTTTACTACATGTGTATTCATGAGCATATGACTGCTATCCTACCACCTATATCTCCACCAAAGTGAGAAAAAACACTGAATCCAGTATTTTTATTTTTTTAAATATGAATTAGCAACAAGCTTGCTTCACATGTCAATCCCAGCACCCTCTCCCTCCCCTCCTCCTCTGCCTCCCCACACCAGGCCCCCACTCTGATCCCCAGGGAGGGGAGGGTGAGGCCCTTCATGGTGGATATCCAGAGTCTGTCATTTCATTCAGGGCAGAGCTTAGGAGCTTAGGCCCTCCCCAAAGAGTACAGGCTGACAGACCATCCCTCATTGTGGGATGAGTGGTCAAAGTTCATTTGTATGCCAGGGATAAATACTGATCTGCTACCCAAGGCTCAATAGATTACCTAGGCCTCCTCGCTGACACCCATATTCAGGGGTTCTGGATCAGTTCCATGCTGGATTCCCAGCCATCAGTCTGGGATTCAAGAGCTAACCCTTGTCAGGTCAGCTGTTTTTGTGGGTTTGACAGCCCAGTCTTCACTGCTTTGCTCATTATTCCTGCCTCTCTGCAACCAAGTTCCAGGAGTTCAGCTCAGTGTTTAGCTGTGGGTGTTTGCCTCTGCTTCCATCAGTCACTGAATGAAGGTTCTAGGATGGCATATAAGGTAGACGTCAAACTCATGATCAGGGATGGGCATTTAAGGAAGTCTATCCACTATTGCTTAGTTTGCCAGTTGGTGTCATCCTTGTAGATCACTAGAGATCTCACTGGTGCCAGATCTCTTCTCAAACTTATAATGACTCCCTCTATTATGGTATTTCTCATCCTGTTCTCCCCTATTCTTCCCCCTACTCAACCTTCCTCTTCCCCCATGTCCTCTTCTCTCCTCCCCCTCTCTTTGTCCCAGCTCCCACTCCCCCACCCAGTGCTCCCAATCAGATATCTTGCCTCATTCCCCTTCTCTGGGGTACCATGCATATCTCTCTTATGTTCTTTCCTGTTTCCCAGACTCTCTGGCAATGGGATTGTAGGCTGGCATTCACCTGATCCACATCTGAAATCCATATATGAGTGAGTACATACTATGTTTGTCTTTTTGTGACTGGGTTACCTCACTCAGGATGGTTTCTTCTAGTGCCATCTATTTGCCTGCAAATTTCAATATTTTATTGTTTTTTTCTGCTGAGCAATACTCCATTGTGTAAATGTACCACATTTTCTCTATCCACTCTTCAGTTGAGGGACATCTGGGTTCCTTTCAGGTTCTGGCTATTACAAATATGGCTGCTATGAATACAGTGGAACAGACATTCTTGTATGAATGTGCACCTTTTGGGTATATACCTAAGAGTGGAATTGCTGGGTCTTGTGGTAGACTGATTCCCATTTTTCTGAGGAATCTCCAGTATTTTTTATGTCATATTGAAAGCACTCATTTCTGTGCTTCATGTTTAGGTAAGATATATGTAATTGTACCTGAGGATTGGACCTCAGTGATTTTCCACCTCTAGCTTCTTTTTCTAGTGTTATTTTGGGAGTGTTGCAAACAACAAAAACAACAAGAAACATGGTCTCTTGGTAGACCCCTCTCTTGTCTCTTCAACTATTCTCGAAGTGTGCATCTATTGGCTTCCTCTGGCACCACACTTCCTTCTCTATTTGGTTTCTTGTTTTATTCTTTAGTCTGAAGTTTCTTCTTTGTCCTTAGTGTAGTGTTTTTTTTTTGCATTCTCAGAGGCCCTATTGGGCTTGGCTATCCAATACCTGAAACCACCTGCACTCCTCTCATCTTCTGTAATTATTTATGGCAATGTTTGTCCTCCCTTGCTCCCAGAACTAATAGAAATCTCCATGTCTTCCCCAAATTTCTGTGAAGCTTCCATTTCCCACATTTCCCTTGCTGCCATACTATATTCTTGCCTAAGGGAAAGACATTTCTTACAATGTTAGTGACATGGCCTGAATCCATTAGCTTTCTTCTTTTTTCATATTTTATCCTAGTTGCTTTTCCTACTTTTGAAAGATCAAGAAACTTTAAAACCTATGCAATTTCCATCAATTTCTTGATATAGTGTGATAAGCTCTTGCCTCCTTCCTTCTGTATTCATATACCACAGTGTACTCTAGATATAGGATGATGCAGTAAAGCTATGTTAGACTACTTTCATGGAAGACTCTTCAATGACTCACAACCTAATTCAGAGAAAATCCAAGATCCTTACCAGCATAAGTAAGGTCCTTCACAATCTTACCTCTTTTACCTTTCCTCCTGTTCTTCTCCGCTTCTCTCTCTGGTTCTCCATTATTCCATAACAAATGTAGACTTTTTCAAACTTTGGCACTTTGTACTTGCTATTTCCTTTGCCTTGAATGATATTTCTATGACAACTACTTGGTCTGCTACCTCACTTGCATCTTGTATTTTCTAAAAGTTATCTCTTCTATCAACCCCTTTGTGCTTTTCTTTTCTGTAGCGGTGCACTTCATAACATTTTCAGCATCTTCTCTGTTTGCTTTTTCCTCTTTAGTGGCTATCACCGTTTATCCTCCTATGCAGTGTCCTTCCCATTTTGTTCATTGTCTGTCTCCCCACTAGACTGTGGGTGATGCCTACTTGCTTTTTTTCTATATTTCCAGATCTAAGAAAAAAAGTTCCAACACCTGACAGTTAAACAGTAAAAATTATTCAAATGTATTAATAAGGGCAAGTAAACAGGGAACTTGTGATATAAAAGTTCAAAATGAGGCACGGCTTTATCTAGCAAGATATAAAAGATGGCACAAGGGCAAGAGCTGATGTTGAATTAGTTTTCAAAAGCTGAATGAGATTTAAACAAGTTTGTCTAGTGCTGTAATTTCACAGAGATATGCATTTATTTCAGACAGGTGTTTGACATGTTAAAGAGATAGAAATGACAGGGTAGTAAGTACGATAAAGTTGTAAATGTAATGCCATGTTTGAGTGTTAATGGTTTGGAAGATGTTTGGTCTATAGGTGTTGAAGGAGGCTTCTGCATTTGGGTTGGGCTTTGAATCTTACGGTTCTTGATTTTGTTAAATATAAAACAGGTCAGGCTATGATAACAAAAATGAATTTGCTGGATTCATAGAACTGATGACAAGTTTGTCAAATTAAGAGCAATCAATGCCTAAGCAAGTAGCACACATCTGCAATTCTAACATGCAGGAGGTAGATACTGGAATATTGTATGTTACAATCCATTATGGCATATAAAATGAGACCTTATTTACAAGAAAAATAGAAGAGAAGGCTAACAGTGCACTAACTATTACAAAAACCAATTTCCACTCCCTCTGAAATGAATACCTAGGCCTATTTGCTCATTTTCCAGATGAAGGTATTTTGACAGTTTATTTTGGTGGTTCTCAATAAAGATTCTTTTGGTATTTCTGTATACACAAAAATATACCCACTTGAGTACATATTTAAAAGTTATATGGTAACTATATAAGGAAGTGTTGATCTATTTTCTAGAACAGAAGTGTATCACTAATGTGTACAATGATGAGAATTCTAGCTACTCTGCATCCTTGTCTATTTTATTTTGTTTTTAAGTTCATCCTAATAAACATGTAGTGATATGTCATTATGGATATAATTTACACATCTCTAATGACACATGGTATTGGACATCTTTTCCTGTTTATTTGCCCTTCATTTGTGTTAGGCCAAGAGTTTTATACTATGAACACGAAACAAAAAATGGCAAACTGTACTTTTTAGAGATTAGTAAATATTTCAGTAGATATGAGAGGTATATAATAAAACAAGAATATCCAGGTTCTACAGTATTTATCCCTAGTGTACAAATGGGATTTGAGAGCCCATTCCCTATGGAGAGCTACACTCTCAGCCTAGGTATAAGAGGGAAGGCCTAGGTCTTGCCCCATATGATGTGCAGACTTTGATGATACCCCATGGGAGGCCACACCCTTCCAGAGGAATGGATGGGGAGATGATGGGGGAAATGGGTAGACAGAAAGGAGAGGGAACTGGGATTGATATGTAAAATAAGATTGTTTTTAATTTAAATAAAAATTAATTTAAAAGTGAATATCCAGTTTTAGTATATACATCTATTAGATATTTTAGTGGGTTCCCTGAAAGGATGACAAAGTATTAGATACTGAAGAAACAGTTAAAGAAAAGTCAGGTATGACTGAGGTATAGAATGTGTCAAGGAACAGGAAAAGAAGGAAGTTACAGTGAGTAGAAGCAAAATTTCAAGTGATGCCAGCCCCTGTGGCATTGCCATGCTTGGGGGGTCAATATAGGGGGGTTAAAAATTTAAAGACCCATTGCTCTAAGATCAGGGTCAAAAGAGTTAAATAATATGAAGAAAAATTAAAGGTATGAACCAAGTGTGTCAGGAGCGTATCATACGGAAGATGTTGAAATCATCTATTCTGGTGGGCTAGTGTTTTTGCCATGAATCAACAAGTACTTCCTATGTCCAGTTTGCTTATCCTGCTTATCTTATTCTTACCTTCTTTTTTTCATGAATGTTTCCTTTTATTTATATGAGTATTTTCAAATTAGCAACACATAAAAAATTAGGAAATATTATCCTACCCCTGTTAGTTGATATTCTATAGAGTAAGAATTTAAATCTCTCCTAAGACTGACTCTATGCATATTAGAAGCTGTTACTGACATCTTGATCATAGAATATGGATGTTATGAAATCACAGAGACTGAAGCAGCAAGCATGGGGCTTCCATGGGTCTATACCAGGTCCTATGCAGATATAGTATGGCTGTTAGCTTGGTGTTATTGTGGGACTCCTGACAGTGGGAGTGGGTGTGTCTCTGACTCTTTTGTCTACTCTTGGGACCCTTTTCCTCATACTGGGCTGCAGCTATATTAAATTCTATGTACAAAAATGTTATGATATTGTTTCTTCCTCATTTTATCATTATACAAATAGTGATTCACTATAATTTTAATTAGATTTTAAGACAGTGGTTCTCAGCCTGTGGGTTGTGACCCCTTTGGTGGTGGTACAACCCTTCTAGAAGGGACAAGGTTTGCATATAAATTATCCTGCATATTAGATATTTATATTGCAATTCACAAGTCACTAAATGAAGTAACCATTTTATTTCCTTGCTGAAAGTAAAAAAGTAGGAACTCATGTCTTGTGAACAGACTTGGAAGTCACATGCCAGTATTGTTCACTATGAATATGAGTGGGGGTCAGTTCTTTTTTATTTCTTTGCCTTTGTTCTGTATGTGAACTATGTCAGCTTTAATTCTAATTCTATTTTTCCTTACAAATAAATGAAAAAAATCTTTTATGACACGGAAGAAAGGTTATTGTTGAAAGTACCAGTATCACCTCTACTTGGGATGTTTTACAAATGCGTGTTGTCAGATCCACAGAACTCATACCTCAGTGGTTGTGGTCCATGTATATACATATTTATTGGTTTTACAGTAGATAGTATCAAATAATAAGATAATATTTGAATCACCTGTAAAAGTCTCTTCCTTATACAGTGGATAGATAATTCTCTTTTTGTCTTTCATGATTTACAGACCTTATGCTTCTCATCATAAAAATTCAGTGGGGATTGGGTGGGGGACTGGGTGGGCATGGAAGTGAGGGAGAGAGAGCTAGGACTGACATGTGAAGCAAGCTTGTTCCTAATTTAAATACATAATAAAAAGTGTAAAATAATTAAGGAATCAAATAAACAAAAAATTCAGGTTCCCTGTGCCCAGTGTTCCTCAGTCATTCTGAACACTCACTGCAGGTGGTGAAGTATATGACACTCCTCTGTGTCACATTATGTGACTTGCTTATGAAGGGGAATTGATATAAACCTGAAACACATTAGCTAGGCCAAATTATTTTTGTCTCTGATTCAGGAGTCTCTTGTCTTCTGCCAGCATTTGAGAAACCATAACAAACTACTTTGTTGGCTTGTAAGTGGGTAAAAAAAATCTCATACCTTTCATTGTTCTTGCTAAATACTTCTTCACTGACTTGAGAGCTGTGAGTTATTTGAAAAAATCATTAGAAACTCATTGCTTATGTTTTGGATCTTAAACCTCCAGATGTTCTTTAACGAACCATAACATTATCTGAAAGTATGGCCTTAGTTATCTTATCTTAATTTTGTCTGATGAAGTAGCACAGAAGGTCTCAAATAAATGAAAGATTATTTTTAAGAGTTGAAAGGTGGATATATATTGAACAAAAGTGTGAAAGAGATGGTCACCTTCAAAGAGTTGTCTTAGAGTGAGAAAGGCCTTGGAGATACATATTTGTGCTCTAAAATATTTCCTCAAGTCTACTCTGCTAGCATCCATCTCAGCTGGACACACAATATGCACTGATTTCCTATAATTCCCTTCCTCATTCACTGTGAAAGAAGGGCATCTGCTGGCAATACTGCGGATTCTGTTGTTTGCAAACAAAAAGTAAACATTATCCATTGTCTGAGGTTTTTGGAATGGAAGTTGCTATAACATAGGCAGTAAGAAGGTCTACCATGCAGTGAGAGAAATGGAAGGAAAAAGAGAGCTAATAAGATGAAGGAAAAGACATTAGGAGGTTATTACCATCACCAATCCGTGCTGAAGAAATATTGGCCTAAATCAATTGTTGAGAATTCCTGCTATTTGGGGGTGAATCCATAGATGTAGTGTCATACAGGTGGTCCACAAATAATTGTTTTAAAACCATAAATCAGATTTTAAGTTTAGAGGTACAATAACTGGAAATAGAATTTCAGTTTCATTGCTTATTCTAGCTAATTGATGACTTGCAATTATATATGAACATTCAAGGTTTTATATTTTGAATTGGAATATTTTTACCTCCTTAGGCAACGAAAGAACACGAAAATTCAGACAGTCCTGGAAAAGCCACAATAGTTACCCTTCAGTTCAGTTACACACATTTTAATCATTAATATTAGTAGTATATTATTAAATACCTTAGGTCTCAAAATACAGAACACAGTTTTTTTCTGGTGGTTTGAAGACCTTGAGGTCATATGATCAATATTTAAAATATATTTAAATTTTGGGATATTTTAGTTTGTGAATTTCTGTATGAATTTTGATTCAATAGGTACAGTTTTGAAAACAAACTTCAGTGCAAAGCCTGGAACTGTAGCTTAGTGAAATTGTATGTTTGTGATGATGTACAATATTCTAGTTTCTATAGCCAGCACTAAAAACAAATATTATTTTACCCTAATTGCAGTTGTACTATTTGTCTAATTGATGTCTAATTGACTCCCTGAAAATGATGAAGATTTTCTCTGGAGATAGGCTAGTTGCAAATTCTTTTTTTAATTGAATATTTTTGAGAATTTCATAATACTGTGTTTCATTTCTATTCCTTAATCTCCCATTTCAATTCTTTCCATGTCCTTCTCAATCCATCTCAAGTTCAAGCTCTTATTCAACTATTGTTTTACACAATGCACACATTCTACTGAGTCTATTTAGAGATAGGACTGGAAAATATTAATATTATACTGACTTATGTAAACTACGCCAAGAAAAACAAGCACCTCCTGTTCTCTCTTATTTGGAGATCCTGGGTCTAAATACTTAGATTTGAGTAAACAACCTGATATATACATAGAAACAAGGAAAGTAAAGGGAACCATAGAGGGAGGAGGTAACTTAATATAGAGGGAGAGGAAGGAAACGGAGATAGTTTCAAGTTCTTAATTTGTGATTTAGAGTTCATTCTATGGAATTCTAAGGTAACCTAAAATATGATAACAGTAACCACAATAATATTCATAGTAAAAATAACATATTGACTGACTGATTGACTGTCAGTGAAAACAGAATTACCCAGTCTGCGTATTATTTGTTTTGTTCATGTATAGACTTGTTTTACACTCACAAAATTAGACTTTTTGAGGAAAGAAATTATCATGTAGGAAAGTCCTTTATTTAATTGTCTTAATGGCAGCAAGCATGAAAAACTTCAAGATCATCCCTTTGATGGAGCGCTTCATTGAGTTCACAAAGAATTCTAAAAGAAGTACAATACTGGGGGAAAACTTGAAATTTCTCAGGGTTAATCTGCACCTTGTATATAGTTTAAATTCTTGAATTTCTGAGATTGGTATTATGAAGAATTTAGTTTCAAAGTATGCGTTTAATGCTTATGTATCTTTATATATCACATTGATATATTTACCCATCCATTTCTTTACTCAATAAATATTTATTGAATTTCTACTATGTGAAATAGTTGATCAACATTAAGGACAAAATTATTACTGAGACAAAAATCCCTTCTCTTGAATAGTTCAAAAAATTTGGCAGGAAAGCAGTGACATGAAAAAAACTATTACACAAATTGTGACAAAACCCTTCAGTAAAAAATATACACAGAGTTCTGCAAAGTAAAAGAGAGGATGAATAATCCAGCCTAGAGGGAGAACACACAGAGAGGCTGATATCTATATGTGACAAAGGAGCAATGCTTAGGATTATTCTAGGAAACATTACTGTTTTGTCACAGCAGGGGTAGACATAGCAAAAAATAGCAACAGTAGCTTTTTGCCAGGAGCAAAATACTGAATACTTGACATGGACTATTTTCTTATCTACTAATGAGAGTGATAGATGATGCTATTAGAAGTAGACTAAAAATTTAGGAAACAAGTTTTCCAGGATCACAGAGACAGAAAACAGAAAATATTTAATGAAAGGGATCATATAACATTCATAAAACGAGAGTTGAAATATCTCACCATCTAATTACAATGTCTTGAGTTACCATGTGATTCATATTACATTATCCAATAGGATGTCCTAAGTAACTCTAACTTCTCTTTGGAAGGAATCAGAAGCTGTTCATATAGTCTTCTTTCAGGAAAGCTATCCATTAGCATTACAATACATTCTACCAGTTATAATAATTTCTCCTCACAGGGCTGTTATCTACTGAGCATAATGAGAATGTTGACTTATTTGTACTTGATGAAATCATACTGGTATTTTTAATGATACCTTTGAGCCTGAATAACACTCTTCTACTTTAAAAACAGTGGATGTTTTTGTCATTTGCTTGAGACAGGATCCCAATGTGGCCAAGGCTGACCTGAAAGTCACTATGAATCTAGGATGAGTTTGAATTCCTGTTTGTCTTGCCTTCACCTCTTAAGTGCTGGGATCAAAGGCATGCACTACCATGTCCAGCTTAAAAATAGTGTATTCAACGTATATAATTCCTTTTTTGACTGTAGGCTTATATTGTATATGATGTGAAATGGCTACTTATTTTTCACTTACAAGATTTCTTTTTAAGTTATCTTTTACTTTTTCTTTTATATTTCACTGAATGTTTGGCTGCTTTCTACAAGTCTCATTCAGTAAGTATCCATGGAGCACTTTCACATTTATTACAATTCTTTTCAAATCTTTAACAGTCTAAAGTGAATATCATGCGTCTCATGTACAAATTTGAACTTGGAAAATTTTGACATATGACTTAAGATCACACTTGTTTAAGGTTGTAGACACAGAAGAATTATATTCAAATATTATTTACAATGATCATTATTTGTCTACCACGAACAGAATATATTCTTATAAATAAGAGTATTCTCCCTATAGCGTGGCTAAGATAAAATTGCCACATGAGCTCAGCAGTTAACGACGAGCTCTGGCTGTTCTAGCAGAAGACCCAGGTTCAGTTCCCAGCACCCAGATGGTCACTTACAACTGTCTGTAACTATACTTCCAGAGGATTTGATGTGTTCTTGTAGCCCCTGTAGGGAGAGATCCATGTACCAGTAGAGCTGACCACGCCCATTTGGGTGTGGTCACAGTTACATAGAATGTAAGGTAGATAAAAGAGCTAGGGGGAGAAGAAGCTTTCTCTTTGGGTTCCGGTTTTGGCCAGAGAACAGCGTGGGGACCTTTGGTTCTCAACTTTCTTGGCTTCAAACGTAAGTGATTTCTCCCTCAACAAAATATCATAGGACATCCCTATTTTGTGTAGCTTAATATTTCGGCATTAAGCCCCCATATGTACCAGGCACACAAGTGATACAGACATGCTTGCAGACAAAAACTCATACATATAAAATAAACAGAAACTGCCACACATTAAACAATTCAAGACAGTTAATATCTGTATTAAAAAGATGAATCTAGTAAATAAATGCTACAGGGTTAGAGTTGATATGGTCAATGATGATATGGGATTAGGTTGACTGTGGGTAGAACAAAACCAAAACTCTATTTCCTTTAGTGGAAGAAAATAAAAGCAATTATATTGGTGGTGGTAAGCATGTGATTTAAAGACAAATAAAAAGCTATTTCTGATTATAATGGTTTCACAAACAGGATTTTTAGTGCTTTTTTTAGCCTTGCCTTCAATATGGCTTTGGCTGAGATTGTAAGGAAACATTAAAACAAAACCTTGAATGAGAACCTGAAACCACTTTTAAACTCCTATTAATGTGCAGAAAACCAGAATGGCAGCTGCTTAATTTGACAGACAGTTGACCAAACACACACAAAACAATGCAGGGTTAGGCACTTAAGGCAGCTTAAACAAAGTGTATTTGATGGCATGTATGCACCAAAAATGTGTTTTTACTTTATTTTTAATTTTATTTCAGTGAGTGCAAGCATATTCCATATTCTACTCGCAATCATTTTTCTCAGCAGTTCATCCATTGACATGCATACACACGCATGTGAGCAGATGTTTTCTAGTACCTTTGGCAGAAGAATTTAGTGCCTTGTACACATCACACCTGCCATGTCATGCTTATTGATTGAACGATTCAGCTCACTGAAAGGTACTGGGTGAGATATTAATTTTAAAATGAAAGCCTTCACATCTGCTAATGCCTGTCAGTCTCTGGAGTGAATATGTCATTCGAGCCAACGGAAGTGGGCAGAAGCAGCCTTCATGGGTAGGGCTGACAAGTTATTTTGAGTCTGCTGAATTACTTTTATTGTTACCCCATACTTATAGGCAGACCTCTCCTTCCATTAAGCTCCAGTGCTCACAGTACTCCTGAAAATAGCTCCAGTGGCTTGGGACCCATCTTCCTAGGTTTTTCACGTAAATGGCATATTTGTGGTAGTTGAGTGATAAATGGTGAGATAATGGTGTTTTACAGGCAGTGAAATGACAAGGTCAGTTTTAATTAAGCGGAGATCAACCTCAGTATGTATTGCACACTTCTGATTAGGTTATTTCAAATTAACATAAGTTTTTGGAGACTTCGCTGAAGTCAGTGGTGTTAAACACCAGCTGTGCTGGCAGAGAAGCGTGGGATATGAGAAGGAGATAGCATTCACATTGAAATTAGCACTTGGCACAATATAATTCTCTGATTGCAAACTATGTGGAGTTGCCTGTGCTAATTGGTTGATTTTATTTGAAGCAGATGTTGTTAGCTTTCCCACTAATGATCTGGAGAGAAATTCTTTTGAAAGACATGCCATGTTAGGATCTCTGCAGTATAATAAGCTAATTACAACTTTAAGTACTTGCAGTAATTAGCACAATGTGTATAAAGTGCTCCTGATCTTTTCACCCTGCCGCATTATTGTCAGGGCAGCTTGAAAAACAAAAAGAAATGCTAGCTGGATTGAGTCTCTCTGGTCTAGCCTCTTCATTTCCCAGACTTCTGCATTAAAGAGATAATAAACTAAACTTAAATCCTTCTCTATTAGACATGCTAAAAAGATTTAGGAACAACGGCCTATTCTGTAACAACCAAAGACTAGAAAGTGAAAATTTACCTTTAACATGTGTGCTGTTAAGGCCAGTGAGATTGGCCAACATAGCAAGCTAAACTATTTGAGGACATCATTAGTATATTTATCTCATGTTCTTTTGACCCTGTTTATCTATTCAGACTAGAGATTGAAACTGTTTATCTATTCAGACTAGGGATTGAAACTCTGCTTTATCTGGGAATATTGCTCCAGCACACATCTAACTTAAAGCTCTGACTTGTGTGTATAGAAAGCTTTATACACTTGGTAGTTCTGTAAGCCCCAAATTGAGTCTTTCCATATTCTTGAAAATCAGATTAGTACACACATGAATTTGGCTCATACTAATTCTGATAACACAGACACAACGTAAGTTGGTGCAGAAAGATTGGGAAAGGTCAAATGGATGATATAGAAAGAAAAGTCAATAGATTCTGGACAACATAGCAGGCAAAGTCCATAAGGCAGGAAGTTCTAACAGTGGTAGTGGGTCTGACATTTGAAGCAGATGACTTTTTAATATATGTGAAGAGGTAAGTTTATCAGTAGACAATAAAGTAAAATGTCACTATTTCAGTGTCTTTGTGACCTTAAAAAAGCCTATGGGGACTGGCTTGCCTTCCTTCCTTCCTACCTTCCTTCCTTCCTACCTTCCTTCCTTCCTTCCTCCCTCCCTCCCTCCCTCCCTCCCTCCTTCCCTTCTGTCCTTCCTTCCATCTTCCTTCTCTAAGATAATACATCATGACCAGTTTCCCATTCCTCCCATCCTCCCAGTCCCTTTGCCCACATCCTCTCTCTCCTAGATTCAGTGCCCTTCTATTTCCCTTTGTAAAAGAGAAGGCTTCCCTGAAATATCAACCAAACATGGAATAACAAGTTACAATAAGACTAGGCATATACCCTCATATCAAGCCTTGATGAGGCAACACAATAGGAGGAAAAGAGTCCCCAAAGCAGGCAAAGGCCTTTTTAAAGATCCAGTAATTGAGATTCCCAGCCATGACAAAGTCTTCTTCTGGGACAGGTGAATGCGTCGAACTTTTATGACTTTTCAAGTCCCCTTCTTTGGTTTTCTACTTCTAGAATACTTCTTGAATGGGTGTAGACTAGTAAGTTTTCCATTAAAATTACTTTTAAAGTAGCCTAGTGGCTCATTCTGTTGACTCTGATTTCTTGTGTCATATTCTGAACTTGCTTCAGAAACAGGGTGGAAAATGTCCTTATTTATTTTTCAAGTGCGGTATTCTCAATTCTAGAATCAAAAGCCAATATTCCTATAGTTACTCAGTTTGCATATATTTCTATTTGTGCAGAATTTCACAAGATAAGGAGCCAAGGTTTTGATAACTTCCTCAGGATGGATTCGAAAGGGATAAGTGAAAAACGATATCACAGCTATTCTAGAAAAGCTAAAATAAAGTGGTCTTGAAGAGATCCATCTTAAAAAGTTATTATAAGGAAGAAAGGTTGAAGGTTAAAGGGGTTCCTAATGATATAAATGTTCTACATAAAGAATTTATGACATAAGTAATGACAAATCAAATAGAAAAAATGTTATTTTGTTTCATTATAATTTTACAGCTTCTCAAGTGCTCAGTAGAACCCAATAGAAAAAATAAATCGGTTTAACTAAAACATTGAAGGACAAAGTTTAGGTCAAATATGGCATGGCATATGGCATGTTTTAGGTATTAGAGAAAGGGTGAATGAATGAACAATTATTTTGGTGAAGTTAACTTAATCTCTGTGACTGACACATGGTTTATTGTGTTTCTATACCCCCAAAAATATTGGCATTAGGGGCTGGAGAGATGGTTCAGTGATTAAGAGCATTAGTTGCTCTTCCAGAGGACCCAGATTCAATTCTCAGCACCCACATGCAGCTCACAACTGTCTGCAACTCCAGTTCCAGGGGATCTGACACCTTTACACCAATGCACATAAAATAAATTATTTTAAAAAGAAAATACTGTCATTAATTAAATCTACTCAAAATGACACATATTTGTCTACATTATCTTGAGCTACTTCCTGGTGTTTTATGTGAAAGTGTGCACACTGGACAGTTGATGTTTTGAAATGTAGCTAACTCATTTGTGTATAGGAAGGCTCCACTTATCTAACAATGGAGCATCTGTTAGAATAACAGTAAGCTCTCTGACAATAAGCATATACAAATTAAATGTTTCATCTGTAGAGATTCTGTGTTGTTTTACCTTATTTTGTTTACCTAAATGTAAAGTATCTCTTATTTGCTCGTTATATAATAGTGCATTCATAGAAATACAAAGTAAATTTCCATCAGTGTTTTTTTGTGCTCACTAGAAATGATCTGCATAATTTTGTTATACTGAGGATAGAACCCACAGCCTCATATATGCTCGGCATGTACTCTACCACCAAGTTATAGTTTAGTCATATTTCACATAATTTTGTCCACATTTTCATACATTTGAGAAAATTGGAAGTTGTTAAATTATTGCTAGATGCTTGAAATGCAATTATATGTATATATATGTATGAATAATGGATACCAAGTTGGATGTAGATTGTATGGCGGTATATAACAGATATTTGCTATAAATTATAACAGATATTTGCTATAAATTATCATATAGGTAAATGTTTGAGTACATATATACATGTATATGTATATTTATATATTTGTACATTTACCATCTTTCCAGAGAGGTTACTGTAGGAAAGACTAAAGAAATGATTCTTTTTATATTATTGTTATTTTCTAATAACATTTATTTGGAATGTGTAAATGGCTAATCCATTATTTTTTCCTACAAAAAACCCTAGTTTCATATATGACAGAGCTAGATGACTTTTGAAACGTCTCAGTTTTCTAGGATTACAGAATTGTCCTAAACAGAAGGTCTTGGCTTTTAGAGGAATCAGCAGGCTGATAGATGACCTTTTGTAATGCTCATGCTCATTGCTGGCCTTAGGTATTTCAACATGGCACTCCTGTGTCCTACTATGAATTTATAAAGCAAGTAACTCCATGTGACTCACTCCTAGAAAGTCCAGGAAAACCGTTTCTTCTACTTGAAAATATGCAAAGTGGGGACAAAAGACTCTCATTTAGTTGTTGAGGAAAAATTAAAAGCTAATTTTTAGTGTAAATAACTGTTATTTGATCTTTAGTGGATACAACAATTACACATGAAAGTCTTTCATATACCATTTTCTAAAAGTCAAGTCTCGTGCCTTCACTTTTGTAGTATCACCAATTGCTAGAATTGGACTAAATAATATTATTTTGCAAAATAGATTTCCCCTATTTCCAAATACATTTTTCTTTTTGCCACAAAGGCTTGAAAAAACAAAACAAAACAAACTCCCTGAGGCACCAGAAACAGGAGAAAGTGGGGTGGTTTGGCTGCAGCCCAGAGCAGCACAATGGGTTTCTGCTTCCTTTCTGTTCATCGCTTTCCCTTTCCCTTCAAAGCCCACACAAAGCCCTGCATGAATTTCTGGTTTCAGGCTCCAGTTTTACAATTTTTTCCACTGTGTCTTGGGAAGAAATTGAAATGCAAACATCTCCTCTGAAACAATCATATTGTTTGGGGTTATAGGAAGAGGGAGTGGTATGGGGATGATTCTTTTTTTTTTAAATGCCACTGTGTGTCACAATACCCATATCTTGCTGATCAATGAAACGCTCAGTTTGTTCTTTTAAAAAAGCATAACTCTTATTTAATTTTGCAAAATAGTAGCTTAGCCACTGAGAAAATTGTGCAGAGGAAAGAAAATTTCTTCCTGATGAGGGATTATGCTCAGCAGCGTTGCAATAGTATACTGTGTCACTTGTTTCTATATGCTATTTTCTGTCCTGTGGGCATACTCCATTTCACATATATATCTAGTAAGTTATTGGGTTGAGAATTTGGCAGGCCTAGCAGTCGAGATGTGATGATTTCAGTTCTAGTCATAGCAGGTAATGGATATGGTAATGAAGGTTTCAATATTGTTTCAAGGAATGGAAATGACTAATACAGTGACTAACACTAAGGTAAAGAAAAAGACCATGAGTGACCTTCTTGGCTTGGAAGAGGAGACAAGAAGGTGGAAGAATAGTGGGGAGGAAGATGTCAGAATAAATATACTGTTAGTATTTAAATGCAATGAATTCATCAGACAGGCATTGACAGATGAAGTCTTAAAATGCATGCCCTCTATGGGCGGAGTCTAAAGAATAACAAACATTAATTTTTAAAAAAATTGGAAAAGAAGGGTTTATTAGGCATTACAGTTATCAAGTAAAATTTAAAGTAAATCTCTTTATCTCATACAGTATTATATGCCCACAGGCTTTTGTTTTCTTTGGGGGGGGGAGATTTTCTTTTTAAGGGAACAGTTTTTGATTGCCAGAAAATTGAATGGGAGTCAGAGACCCCCATTGATCCTCTTCCCCAACATGCAGAACCTCCTCTTACTAACACCATTTCCACACTAGAATGGTATTTTATCATAATTGTCTGAGCTTAAACTGATACATCATTATCACCCATAGTCCACGGTTTACATTAAGGCTTCCTCCTGAGACAGCATGTCTTTTGGGTTTGGACATGGGCGCATTATTATAGTACCACATAGAATAGTTTCACATACTTTATGTCCTGACAACACATACATCCCACATGTTTTACAAAAGAAATCATGCAGTAGTAGTAGTGGTGGTTCCATCAGCATCGCCTACATTTCTTCAAATTCTGGAAACAAGACAACTACAGTCCTTTTGTCTATATGAGCTCACTTCTTACCCAGTCATACTCAAATACCTGCCACTATGGCAGCATTTCTCAACCTTAGGTCACAACCCCTTTGGAGGTGGCTTAGCAGACATTTACATTATGATTAATAACAGTAGTAAAATTATAATTGTGAAGTAGCAATGACTTAATTTTATGGTTGAGTATCACCACACCATGGTCAAAGCATTAGGAAGTTTGAGAACCACTGCATAATGGTATGGGTTTGTAGGCTAGACATTTGATGGGTTAGGTGAGTTTGGAATAACAACCTTTATGGACTCATAAATTTTTGTGATTTCACATAATGGCTGGCCTTCAGCAAACTGAGATAAGCCTCTTATGTTTTGCTTTGCTTTTCTGGAAGCTTACTTCACTGAAAAACTGTCAAACATTAAAAGTAATGACTTAACATTTTAGGAATATGAGTGTGGAGACTCAAGGGTGAGAATTTTACCAATAGTTGAAAAATTATGCATATTACATATATTTTAATGAGAAAGAGCTTGTAACTCTTATTTAATTTATGAATTAAAAAATTACAGTTTTTCTTTTTTGTTTGTTTTTTTCTATTCTTTTTTATTTAAATTATAAGCAAGCTTGCTTCATATGTCAGTCCCAGCTCCCTCTCCCTCCTCTCCTCCCCCATCCCCTCCACCAGGCCTCCCAGCTTCCTTCCCAATCCCCACTCCTATCCCCAGGGAGGGCAAAGCCCTGCATGGGGGATCTCCAGAGTCTATTATTTCATCCAGGGCAGGGACTAGGCCCTCCTCCACGAGTCCAGGCTGAGATAGCATCCCTCATTGTGGCATGGGCACCCGAAGTCCATTTGTATGCCAGGGATAAATACTATCCAAGGCTCCATAGATTGCCTAAAATCCATATATTAGTGAGTAAATACCATGTTTCTCTTTTTGTGACTGGTTTACCTCACTCAGTATGGTTTCTTCTAGTGCCGTCCCTTTGCCTGCAAATTTCAAGATTACATTGTTTTTTTTTTCTGCTGAATAGTACTTCATTGTACAAATTACAGTTTTTCAAAAAAAAAAAGCTGGGCCAAGCCTTTAATCCCAGCACTTGGGGGGCAGAGGCAGGCAGATCTCTGTGAGTTTGAGGCCAGCCTGATCTCCAGAGTGAGTTCCAGGACAGTCTCCAAAGCTACAGGGTAACTCTGTCTTTAAAAACCAAAAAGTAAATAAATAAATTACAGTTTTTGATTCTGAGAACAACTGTGATATGAAGGTAAATCATCAGCAGTGTTTTATATTTTGACTTCACTGTGGTCTATAGAAGTTTGATCACAATTTTGAAGACATTATGATAGTCCTCCCCCCAATACCTAACCCTAGTCTTGTCATGAGAGAAACAGACAAATCTTCTTTGAGGTGCTTTCTATAGGATATCAGGCCAATATGAAATCAAGAAAAAATCAAAATAGAATAAAATAGCTGTTAAGAATCCAGAGACTGGTAAGAGTTGGCAAGTAACTAATTTAGCTTGGTATTAGGGGATGATTCTGGAAAAGAACGAGGCTATTATCAGAAATAGTAATAAGATCTGAATAATTTTTATTTAATTTTTATCCAGTCTTTGTGGATTTCACATCTTGCATCCCAATCCCACTTATCTCCCATCCCTCGCATCTGCACTCTGCCCATGCAACTTCTCCACAAAACAAAGAAATTTTAAAAGAAAAAAATCAAACAAACAAACCAAAAATATAAAAGGAGATGAATCTCATTGTGGAAGCTGTAGCGTGGCCTCTTGATTCACACAATTTACCCTTTATTCCATTCACTTTTACTTGTTATGAATTCATTGTTATGAGTCATTCGTCTGGTTCAGGACCTCTGGTTTCTGCTACACACCACAGATAATGGACTCTCACTGGGGCTCCTCTTGGATGACCTGTTGTTGTCCTGTGTCCTGGAGATCCTGCTGTTTTGGATATGTATGTTTGTCGCCTTCACATGCTCCAACAGTTCATGGATGCAGTGGATGTTTAAAGATTTTTAATAACTAGCAGTGTTTCTATGTTGGTCTTTTCATTTTGACAAATATATCATGGAAATGCAAAGGTAAGTTAACCTGAATTTTTGTAAATGATTATTTTTCCCTATGTGTCTAGTGGTCAGAGGACAACTATTTTGGGAGTTAGTTCTCTCCTTCTACCTCAGCTTTGAGGAAGGATCTGTCTTGTATATGGTGTTGAACTGCACATACGAGCTTGCCATTGATTTGCCTATCTCTACTTCCCACAACCAACATGAGAGGGAGTGTTGGGATGACAGAAACTTACCACTAGATTTAGATTTTCTTTAATATGTAGGTTCCATGAATCAAACTCAGATCAAACTCATCAGGCTTGGATTCTTATTCACTGAGTCTTCTTTCTGGAACTATCTGGATTTTTATAAAGAAATGTTCTTATTAATTCTTCAAAAATTTCATATTTTGTATTTTGAACATTTTAATTTCGTACCCATCTTCTCTCATATCCATACTTAACAAAGTTTGTATCTTTATTTTTGAAAATCAATTGATTCCTATTGGTGTTACCTGCGTACTCTTAGGTACATGAACATCAACTGAGGTATGTTAGACCTCACAGGAACCACATCTTTAAAGAAAAATAATTATTCTTTTTCTGGTGACTATCAATTACCAATATTCAGTTGTGGGTGAGGCTTTTATGTAGTTGGTTATATACTCTTTGCTCTCTGATCTTGGGGGGCTGCCACCTAGCTCCCAAATAAACACATGGATGTAGTTTTATTCTTACTTATGAATACCTGGCCTTAGCTTAGCTTATTTCTTGCCAACTTTTCTTAACTTAAATTATTCCATCTATCTTTTGCCTTTGGGCTTGTATCTTAATATAACTATCTTTACTTCTTACGTCGTGGCATGATGTGTAGCTGGGTGGCGGGCACCTGACATATTCCTCTCCTTGCTCATCAATCTCTCTTCCCAAATTTCTCCTATTTATTGTTTCTGACTGCCATCCTTACCTATCCTTTCTCCTGCCTAGCTATTTGCCATTTGGCTCTTTATTAGTCCAATCAGATGCAGGCAAAGTAACACAGCTTCATACATTTAAGCAAATGCAACATAAAAGAATGAAACCCATCTTTGCATCATTAAAGAAATGTTCCACATCATAAACAAATGTAGCACATCATCAACTAATATTCCTTACCCTTCCATACTGGTATTTTTGTCTGGCTTGAACTTGTGCATATTTTGTGCATTCTGTCACAACTGCTGTGAGTTCTTACATACTATTGTGTTCAGAAAACATTGTTTTCCTGTAGTTATCCAACTCCTCTGGCTCTTTCTTTATCTTCTTCTACAATGATCCCCGAACCTTAGGCTGATGGGGTATGATCTAGATGTCTTATTAATTAATATGTTAACACTCTGCAGTCATTATTCTTAGCACCTTTATCAGTTCTGGGTTTCTGTTTCAATCACAATCTAGTCCAAAAGGAAGATTTTTATGATCAGGTTTGAAAGATGAATTAGTCTACATGTGCAATAAGTTAGTTTAATACTATGTCCCATTTGCAGAGTAGTTGTAGTTGGTTCTCACCTATAACCTATCTGCCCCTATGTTCTTGGCCCCAATAACTGTGTGAGCTGTGATTACATGTTGTGGAGCAGGGCTTAAATTCAACCAGTAGTTGGTTACTCCCATGATATTCATGTCACTATTGTACCAGTGGGCATATCTTAGCAGACATATTGTAATTGTCACTCATAGTGTTCACATTTGGTAAGACTGAAAATTCCTTTTCTGGTAGCATGTAAGCACTTCCCAGCACTGTGAAAATTAGCCAGTAGGGGATGAACCTTCCAGATCAATACTAGCTTGATTTCTCCATGATCTATGAATCAAGTATGTGGTGTCTTCAGACTTAGGGTCTTAGTGTTCTGGTGAGTAAGCAATAGTAATGGAAATAGCATGTAATATCTGAGAGACCAGCAGGCATCACTGACCAAGAACTCCAATAGAGGTAACCCATTTCTGATATCAGAAAATTTTTTGTTGTTGTTAGTGTGTGACATCTAGTAGGAAAATTGTTGCCCCATTTTAGAGTAACTCAAGTTAAATTATCTTTATATATGCATATGCTTATATTTTAAGAAACTTCTGCATTAGTGGTTTTTCATGTGGTTTTGTTTTAAAACAAGGAAAATGAAATATAATTTCTAAGTCAAGTTAGCAATAGTTCTCTGTATAATAAAAATGTTAAGTTACCACTAAACAGGTATTTTCAATTATTATTTTTAATGTATGAAAAAAGTGAGATTAATTTTTTAAATTATGGATTAAAACTCAGCTTATTAATAAGAAATCAAGAATAAATTTAAGATGATCTTTATTAAAAGCTTACCATATAATTTACACGGACCCTTCCTCTCCATTTTTCACCCTGAATTAGTTAACTCTTGCCAAGTAGGAATCCCTTCCTTCTAGAATTTAAATTATATTACTTTGCTGACACAGTAATCAGAAAGCAGTAAAGCAATTATTGCCAGTGATTTCAGAATGAATACAAATCATGTCCCAGATCTTCAACTGAGAAGAGAGTCTGAAGACAGACTCAGGCAAAGAGAATATTCCTGTAAGAACAGGTAGGCATGGAAATACATTCAAATATTAGACCTCACAGTGGAACAGCTGGGAACGTATATATAGAATTAAGGTGAACTGTTTTAAATATTGCCTTCTTAAAGTATGTTGATTATGAATCCTCACATACTACAGAAGTTTTTATTTAGTGTAGATTTCATTGGGACATCATACATCATGCTTTTCTTCCTCTTACACTTCTGTCCATTTATTTTTCTTCAGAAATAAATGAGAATACAATATGACTTCCCTTTGATCTTTTTTCCTATTTAAATTTTAAAACTTTAATTAATTAATTTTTAATTATTTGTATAATCTAAAAACACTACAAAACAAAAATGAAATTTAAGAAGTTAGTTGAATATAAAAATATGGCTGCAGATTCAAGGTCCAGGTTGTCCTTGAATTATCCATAACAAATGTCACCTTTTCTGGAACTCTTATCCTAAGCCACTAACAGAATTAACTGTGAGTTATGAGACACATAATTGTCTAGTAGTTTTGAATTTGGACTTTTGTAATCATGGCTTTTAGAGTTTAAAGTCAGGCTCTAATGGATGCACCAATTAGGTTTCTTTCAATGTATTACTTGTTCTGTCCATGTTCTCATTCACGTCTTTGTGAAATGTTAACCTATGTCTTAAGACTAGAGTGAGCGTGCAGCTAAAAGTTGTATAGTTAATGTTCTTAGACTAGTGCCTGGTATGCAGTCAAGGACTGAATACCTCATGGCAGCAATGATGAGAATGACATGGCACCACTATGTAGTATCATAAATACCTAATTGTTTATACCTGCTACGTACTTTAAGATAGAGAGTTACTTAAGACAGAAACCATGTATTTATTTTCATACCCCTGGTAAACAAAAATATTTAATATCTATTATATATTTAAATTTACACGAAAATGATAAAATTATAGTAAATATTGTTTGAATTCTGTGGGTGTAGAGATCACAGCAAAACTGAGCAACATAAGAGAATTTGAGATAATTCATTTATGATGAACACTGAACATATCTAACTTCCTTGTAAAGCCTGATAGAAAATTTTTACAAAATAAATACCAAAGCTTGTTAAATATTCTTAGGAATTCTAGGATAGAACTCTCTTTTAAATTTTAATATGATACTGTTATTATTATTGAGAGGAAATTTAATTTCAAAACATTTACTAACCCATGAAAAGACCTTAATTTTTGAGTTTTGCGATAAAAATATAATTATATGAAAGGACTTTTTTTAAAAAAAAGAAAATAGGTTGAGAAATGAGTTGTACTGGAATTGATGGTAGGGACTAGCATTGATTGAGGCATTGATGTGTATATTACTGTCACTAGCAAACAGACTAAAATGATAATAAAATAGTGAAAGATCAGTTCATTTGGAACTCATTCATTTTTTGACATACATAAACACATTTATTTATTTGTTCAGTGTGTATGTGCGTGTGTGTGTGTGTTTGTGTGTGGGTGTGTGATAGTATACTTGTGGCGGTCAGAGAGGACAACTTGTAGGAGTTGGTTCTTTCCTTCTAGTATGTGGGATCTAGGAATCAAACTCAGGTCATCATCCTTGACAGCAAGCACCTGTACCCACTGAGGCACATCACGGGTCCTTTGTTCAATTTCAATAGTAATGTTTTTCCTTAAAATTATGCAATAATCTGTTGCCCACATGGAAAGATTTTTAGTCATGCTATATTTGTGACATATATCAGCCATTTTTCCAAATTCTTTTCATGGTAACTAGAAAGAGTGTTCAAAATGACTGAAACTGTCTGGCCAGAAGCCTACCTTATGTTTGACAACTTACCCCAGCTCCTTTTTCATGATAAACCATAATTCTTGCCATGTATTTGGAACTACACATTCAACTGACATAATTTAGGCACCTGAGTCACAGTACTTCATCTCATAGAATGTAAAAGTAATTCTTGTGTTCCCTATGTTATCACTATAACTTAGGCTACCATGTGGTTTGAAAGAGAGGCTTGAGAATATCATCTGTATTTGGGGGATGAAGCTCTTTGGCAGTAGGTTCTATGGTGAATTCTTGAACCTTGCTTTTCAGATGAATTGTCCGGTACTAAAACTGACTAAATTTGGTGCATGGAATACAAGATATTCCAGTATCTATAGTACTAGACTACATTTTTCTGTTCTCATTTGTCCTTTTAAAATACCTTCATTTCTCATTTGGTTGTTGTCGCCCAGTGTTTAGGGGTTATAACTTTTATGAGTAAAATTTAGTTTTAAATGGAAGAAAATTTCACTGTTATAACTATGCTACTAGTTAATCATAAGTTCATAAAAAAGTTAACATACTGGGTCAGAGAGCCAGCATTAAAATGAGATCCATTTGGGGAAAATAAATTAAAAGGGTCTGGTAGAAAGCTTGCACTCTGGAGTTTCTTCCCCATCATCTGTCATCAGAGGCATAAACCTGTGCCCTTGTGTGTACCCAATTGCAATGTATCTCTTCTATCTAAAGCCAGATAATTACAAGGTTCCATAGTTCCTTGGCAGATTGAATAAAGGGTTACTTTCATTTCTTTTCATAGGCTCTGGATGTACATTGTGCTCTATAAAGACACTATACACAGTTATGTAGCGAGGTGACTATAAGAATTATATAAATTAGTATCTATTTAGCTAATGGTAACTAGTGATTGCCTTAAGAGCATGCAACATGTGGTTGGCTTTAGGATATGGAATGGACATTTGATTTTTATCATCACCTTCATTAAGAAGTGTCATTTACACATCAAGCAGTAGATAATCACTAGTTGCCTTTGACTCAACATAAATGACATACAGTCATTGGAATAGAGGGAAGACCCTTATTTATGAGCTCATTACCATTAACTCATTACCATTATTTATGAAAAAATAAATTAAAGAGCAGTGATAAATGTAGTGGCAGGTAAAGAGCTAGTCTCTTCAGTTAAGGGGCCTTCTTTTTTTGCTTTTTTAAAAATTAACTTTATTTAAATTAAAAACAATCTTATTTTATACACCAATCCCAGTTCCCTCTCCCTCCTGTCCTGCCATTCTGGCCACCATTCTCCCATCACACCCCCATCCACTTCTCAGGGAGGGTGAGGCCTAACTTGGAGGATCATCAAAGTCTGTTACATCCTTTGGAGCAGAACCTAGGCCCTCCACCATGTATCTAGGCCGAGAGAATATCCCTCCATAGGGAACTGGCTCTCAAAGTCCATTCATATACTAGGGATAAATACTGCTTCCACTACCAGAGGCCCCATAGACTGCCCAACCCCCCAACTGACACCTAAGTTCAAGAGACCTGGTTCGATCCTATGCTGATTCCCCAGCTGTCAGTCTGGAGTCCACGAGCTCCCACTTGTTCACTTTTAATAAACAGGCAAGAAAGGGGTTAGGGAAAGGTTTGATTTCAAAAGGAAAGATAAAGTCTTTGTGGGCAAAAACTGCTTTTTCCTCTTAATTTCTTTTTTGCTGAACAAAAGAACCCAATACTGGAACAGAATCCAGAGATAGGAAGTAGGAGACTGTTTAGCAGGAGCTGGGGGTGTATAGCTCAGTTCTGCATTGAGCACTTAGTTGCCTAGAGTGTAAGAGGCCTTGGGCTTTGGTCTAGGCATCTCAAAAATCCAAATCAACCAACTAAAATGGATTGCTTATAAAGTTTCTTTGGTGAAGATGAAATGAGTTTCTTCCACAAAAATTGTGAATTTTAACTTAATGTAAAAAACAATACATGCTTTTAGACATGACAGAGAACAATATCTTGGCTGCCTCTTGGTACTTTTACATATAATTTAAGATCATTTAAAAAATTATAGTGTGTTCATTTAAATAAATAATTTAAAATAAGATATCTACTCCTGGTATGAAAAAACAATAGACAGGAATTTTCAAAGCACCCCGTGGGCTCCACAAATTCTAATTTATGGTGGTAATACAAAGAAAGCAATCAAAATAATTTAAGGGTTTGAAAATGCAAGGAATAACAAAGATTAATGTAACTCCCCTTGCTTTACTTCAAGGGGAGAGGGATGTGGGATTACTGGGTTAGTATCTTTAAGTCTAGAAATCATTTGGTTAAGGAGAGATAAGCATAATGAAGAATAGTTTTTAAAAGAAAGAATAAGATGAACTATTATTGCTTGATAAGCAAACAAATTTTATATTTAAAATGTTCAATATTCAATACCCAATCACTGCTTAAATGTTGTTCAAATACAGCAATATTAATTGTTAATTTTTTTCTGTGCCTAAAAATATCTCCTTGTGTTCATTTTTTGCATCAAATTTCTGAATCTCTGCTTTTTGTCACTATAGACTAGACTTGTCTTTTAAAAAGTTTCACACTCATACACATCTCTGCTTTTTGTCACTATAGACTAGACTTGTCTTTTAAAAAGTTTCACACTCATACATCACTAGGAGGTCTGAACCCCAGTAACCTTTAGTGGGTCCTCTAGCTGCTGGTCCTAGGACCTTGGTCTGAGCCTCTGTCTCCAGGCACTACACAAATTTTTAAATAGATTGGTGCCTCCTCACAGAGTTGAACCCAATGAAAATAAGGCCTTTCGGGCAAAAAAAGATCATCATTTAGGTGAGATATGATAATAAAAGGGGTTGAAATTGGAGAAATGTCTTTGCCTAGGTGTGTTAGGGCTCTGGAAAGGAACTGGGCAGTGGTGGCACACACCTTTAATTCCAGCACTCGGGAGGCAGAGACTCTGTGAGTTCAAGGCCAGCCTGGACTACAGAGAGAGTTCCAGGACAGCTAGAGATGTCTCAGTAAGGGGTGGCAGGGAGCAGCTCTGGAAATACCTTTATGTACTGAGAGTAGGCTTTCATTACTGGGAGGACTGTAGACATTTCTCATACTAACCTTGTCTGTACCTCTGTCCTTCTGCTAGAGTCATGAATGGGTTTATCTTGAATTTTCATGTGAGAAGTGGGTGAGCTTGCTGAAGATAAAATCTCACAAGAATGTGAGTTTCTCTAACTCCTAACTCCCAGAAATTTTGTGCTCTCATCTCAGTCCAACACTTAGTACCACCTCAACCTGTCAAGACTACCATTATTCCTACTGGTTTGGAGGTTCAATATCTCTTGCAGGTACCCCTTTCTCCATATTTCAAAGTGCTAGCTTGCCCTTGTGATCTCAGCAAAAATGATGGAGCTACAAAGAGTCTTGGTTTTTAATTTGTTCACCATTGTCTTGTTGGAAGGATAGAAATGATGACTTTTAAGCTCTTTACATGTTGGAGCTGAAACTTGATCACTTCCATTTTGATTCATGAAAGATATCTTTATTAGGTTTTTCTTTAAATGCTTTAAAGACATACTTCTATTGCGTTTAGGCTTGAATAGATACTTTTCTTTATTTTACATCCTGACTGCAGTTTCCCCTCCCTCCTCTCTTCCCAGTCCCTTCCCTCAAATCCCTCTGTTCCCACCCTCTAATCCACTCTTCCTCTGTTTCTGTTTAGGAAAGGGCAGGTCTCCCTTAAATATGAATAAAACATGGCATATCAAGTTGCATTAAGACTAAGCACCTCCTGATGTATTAAGGCTGGGCAAGGTGACCAGTATGAGGAATAGGGTCCCCAAAGCAGGTAACAGAATCAGAGACAGCCCCTGTTACCATTGTTAAGAGTCCCACAAGAGGGTCTCCCCTCCCTGAGGAAGTCAATGAACCCCACCTTCCTGGTCTCCTTCTCCACCCACAGGGATGAGGACTAGGACCAAGAAGAGGAGAACTACCAGAATATTGGACTTGCTTGCACCCACTGATAGGGAACCCTGGTTCCCTACCCACCAAGGCAGGAAGAGGCTCTTTCTGCACCCACCAAAAGACAGGATGGGAAGGAGAAAATACAAAAATACACTCAGTAACAGAGAAACAAATATGACACTGCTAGAGACTAGAAACTCCAAAACAGCAAGACTAGAACATTTCAATGTAAATGAAGCAGAAGAGAATGACCTTAAAAACAACTTCATGAAAATGATAGAGGCCCTCAAAGCAGATATGGAAAAATCCCTTAAAGAGTTAGAAGAAAGAACAAATCAAAAATGCAAGCAATGGAAGAAAAAACAAACCAAAAAGTCTTTAAAAATGCAAGAAATGGAGGAAAAGATAAAGCAAAGATTGCAAGAAGCATTTCAAACAGTGCAAGGGTTGAAAGCTGAAACAGAGACAATAAAAAACATAGTCTGAAGGAATACTGGAAATAGAAAAGCTGGGCAAACAATCAGATACTACAGATGCAAGCATACCCAACAGAATACAAGAGATGGAAGAGAGAATCTCGGGTGTTAAAGATACACTTGGAGAAACACATTCATTGACCAAAGAAAATCTTAAGTCCAACAAATCCATAACACAAAATATCCAGGAAATACGGACATCATGAAAAGGCCAAACCTAAGAATAATAGGTATAGAAGAAGGTAAAGAAAACCACCTCAAAGGAGAAGAAAACATACTCAAAAATCATAGAAGAGAACTTTTCCAACCTAAAGGCAAGCCAATGAAGGTACAAGAAGCTTACAGAATACCAAATAGGGTGAACCACAAAAAATCTCCTCGGCACATAATAATCAAGATCCCAAACATACAGAATAAAGAAAAAATATTAAGAATAGCTAAGGAAAAATGTCAAGTAGCAGATAAAAGAAAACCTATCAGAATTACACCTGATTTTTTCATGGAAACTCTGAACTCCAGAAGGTCCTGGATAGATATTCTGCCAACACAAGAGACCAGACTGCAATACCCAGCAAAGCTTTCAATAACTATAGATGGAAAAAACAAGATATTGCATGACAAAATAGATTTAAACAATACATATCCAATAACCCAGCCCTACAGAAAGTTCTGGAAGGAAAACGCCAACCCATGGAAGTTAACTACAACCAGCAAAACATAGGGAATAAAAAAACCCAACTTTACCAACAGACAAAAGTAAAAAGGGGTGGAAATCCACATATAATTCCACCACAACCAACCATTCCAAAACAAACAAGAATGAGCAGTCAATGGTCATTAATATCCCTCAATATTAATGGTCTTAAATTGCCCATAAAAGACATGGGCTAACAGAATGAATTCAAAGACAGAAGCCTTCCTTCTGCTGCACACAAGAAACATACCTCAGCCTCAAAGACAGATATTTCCTCAGAGTTAAGGGTTGAAAAAAGATTTTTCCAATCATATGGAACCATGAAACAAGCAGGGGTAGCAATCCTAATATCTAATAAATTAGAATTTATCTAAAATCAATCACTAAAGATGAATGAGGTAATTTCATAGTCATTACAGGAGAAATCCAACAAGACGAAGTCTCAATTCTGAACATCTATGCCCCAAATGCAAAGACATTCATGTATGTAAAAAGAAACATTACTAAAACTCAAATAATATATAAAGCCCCGAACACTTACAGTGGGAGTCATCAAAACTCCACTCTTATGATTGGACAGGACTACCAGACAGAAACTTAACAAAGAACCAAAGGAACTAATAGAAGTTATGACCCAATTGGGTTTAACAGACATCTATAGAACATTCCATCCAAATACAAAAGAATATACCTCCTTCTCAGTTCCACATGGACCCTTCTCAAAAATTGACCAGATACTTGGTAACATATCAAACCTCAACAGGTACAAAAATATTGGAATAACTCCATGTATCTTATCAGACCACCATACATTAAAGTTAGAATTCAACAACAACACACATTACAGAAATCCTACAAACTCTTGGAAATTGAATATGCCCAATTGCACCATTCTTGGGTAAAAGAAAAAATAAAAAAGAAATTAAAGACTTCCAAGACTTTAATGAGAATGAAGACCCAGCATACCCAAAAATTATGGGACACTTTGCAAGCAGTGATAAAGGGAAAGTTCATAGCACTAAGTGCCCACATGAAGAAACTGGAGAATAGTCACACTAGAGAATTACCAGGACAATTGAAAGCTCTAGAAGACATAGAAGCAAACTCACCCTGGAGGAGTAAATGCCAGGAAATAATCAAATTAAGGGCTGAAATCAATAAAGTAGAAACTAGGAAGACAATACAAAGAATAAATGTAACGAAGAGTTGGTTCTTTGAGAAAATCAACAAGATAGACAAACCTTTATCCAAAGTTACCAAACAGCAGTGTGAACATGCAAATTAACAAAATCAAAAATGAAAAGGGGGACATAATAATGGACACTGAGAAAATCCAGAGAATTATCTGGTTACACTTTGAAGGAAATGGACATTTTTCTGGATGGATAACACTTGCTCAAATTAAATCAAGAAGAGATAAGAAATTTCAATATACCTATAGCCCCCAAGGAAATAGGAGCAGTCATCAAAAGTCTCCCCACCAAAAAAAAAGCATAGGTCCAGATGGCCTCATTGCAGAATTATACCAGAAATTCAAAGAACAGCTTATCCCAATCTTCTCAAAATATTCCATGCAATAGAAGCAGAAGAGTCTTTGCCAAACACTTTTTATGATACCCAAGCCACACAAAGAATCTACTAGGAAAGAGAACTTAAGATCAATATCCCTCATGAAATTTGATGCAAAAATACTCAATAAAATACTGGGAAATTGGATCCAGGAACACTCAAACAAATCATCCACCATGCTCAAGTAGGTTTCATCCAAGGGATGGTTCAACATAAATACATCAATGTAATCCACCATATAAACAAGCCGAGAAACAAAAATCGCATGGTCCTCTCACTAGATGCTGAAAAAGACTATAACAAAATCCAACACCCCTTCAAGATAAAGTTCTTGGAGAGATCCAGGATAAGAGGAACATACCTAAAAATAATGAAAGATGTATACAGCAAACCAACAACCAACATCAAACTAAATGGAGAGAAACTCAACGTGATTCCTCTAAAATCAAGAACAAGACAAGGCTTTTCAGTCTCTCCATACATCTTCAATATTGTACTTGAAGTTCTAGCTAGAGCAATAAGATAACAAAAGGAGATCAAGAGGATACAGATTGGAAAGGAAGAGATCAAACTTTCACCATTTGCAGATGATACAATAGTTTTCATAAGAGACCCCCCAAAAAAACTCTACACAGGAACTCCTGCAGCTGATAAGTACCTTCAACAATGTGGCAGGATGCAAGATCAGCTCAACAAAATCAGTAGCCCTACTATATACAGACAATAAAAGGACTGAGAAAGAAATCAGAGTAACATCACCCTTTACAATTGCCACAAACTACGTAAAATACCTTGGGGTAATGCTAACCAACCACGTGAAAGGCATGTATCTTAAGAACTTTGAGTCTTTAAAGAAAGAAATTAAAGAAGACTTCAGAAAATGGAAAGATTTCCCCTGCTCTTGCATAGGTAGGATCAATGCAGTAAAAATGGCAATCCTGACAAAAGCAATCTATAGATTCAATGCAATCCCCTTTAAAATCCTAGCAGAATTACTCACAGACCTTGAATGAAAAATAATCAACTTTATATGGAAAAACAAAAGACCCAGGATAGCCAAAACAAACCTGTTCAACAAAGCAACATCTGGAGGCATCACCATCCTTTACTTCAAGCTCTATTATAGAGCTATAGTCCTGAAAACAGCTTGGTATTGGCATAAAAATAGACAGGTAGACCAATGAAATCAAATTTAATACCCTGATATTAACACATACATGTATAAACAGCTGATCTTTGACAAAGAAGCTGAAATTGTACAATGGAAAAAAGAAAGCATCTTCAACAAATGGTGCTGGCAGAACTGGATGCTGGCATGTAGAAGGCTGCAGATAGATCCATGTCTATTTCCATGCACAAAAGCTAAATCTAAATGGATCAAAGTCCTCAAGATAAATCAAGCCATACTGAACTTCTTAGAAGAGAAATTTCAAGGTACCCTTGAACAAAATTATGCAGAAGTATGCTTCCAGAACACAATACCAGTAGTACAGACACTGACATCTACAATTAATACATGGGGCCTTCTGAAACTGAGAAGCTTCTCTAAAGCAAAGGACACAGTCATATAGACAAAAAAATGGGAAAAGATATTCGCTAACTCCACATCTGACAGAGGGCTGATCTCCAAAATTTACAAAGAACACAAGAAGCAAGTCTCCAAAACACCAAAGGATCCAACTAAAAAGTGGGCTACAAAACTAAATAGAGAATTCTCAATAGAGGAGTCTAAATGGCTGAGAGACACTTAAGAAAGTGTTCAATATCCCTAGCCATCAGGGAAATGCAAATCAAAACAACTCTGAGATACCATCTTACTCTTGTCAGAATGGCTAAAATCAAAAACACCAATGACAGTTTATGCTAGAGAGGATGTGGAGAAAGGTGAACACTCCTCCACTCCTGGTGGGAGTGCCAACTCGTGCAGCCACTTTGGAAATCAGTATGGAGATTCCTCAGGAGAATGGGAACAAACCTACCACAAGACCCAGCAACTCCACTCTTAGGCATATACCTAAAAGATGCACATTCATACAACAAGGACGTCTGTTCTACTGTATTCTTAGCAGCATTATTTGTAATAGTCAGAACCTGGAAGCAATCTAGATGCTCCTCAACTGAAGGATGGATATAGAAAATGTTGTAGTTTTACACAATGGAGTACTATTCAGGGAAAAAAAAAACAATGGAATCTTGAAGTTTTCAGGCAAATTGATGGCACAAGAATAAACCATCCTGAGTGAGGTAACCCAGGCACAAAAAGACAAACATGATATGTATTCACTCAAATATTGATATTAGACATGGATCATGGGCGTGCCAGTCTACAATCCCACTGCCAGAGAGTCTGGGAAACAGAACCTTCAACCAATGACTGAGGGAAACAGAGGCAGATATCCTCAGCTAATCACTGAGCTGAACTCAAGGAATCCAGTGACAGAGAAGGAGGATTGATGAGCATAGGGGTCAAGACTTGGCTTGTTTAATCAACAGAAACAGCTGACCTCAACAAGTGGTAGCTCTTGAACCCCAGACTGATGGCTAGGAATCCATCATGGTACTGATCAAGACCCCCTGAATGTGGGTGTCAGTGTGGAGACCTTGGCAATCTACGGGGCTCTGGGAGTAGATCAGTATTTATCCCTGGCATACCAATGGACTTTGGGTGCCCATCCCACAATGAGGGATGCTCTCTCAGCCTGGACTCTTGGGGGAGGGCCTAGGCTCACCATCCCTGGGGAATGGAGTTGGGATTGGTTGGGGAGGGCACAGGGCTGGTGGGGGGGCTTGGGAAGAGGGTAGGGAAAAGGAGCTGGGAGTGACATGTGAAGCAAGTTGTTTCTAATTTAAATTAAAATATATCCAGAGTGCCTAGGTCTGTCCAGGAAAAATTTGAATGATTTTTATATTTATCCCCCTATGACTTTTCTTTTGGAATGCCAATTAATGTTAATGTACTAAGCTACCACATGGTATTATCTGACAGGTCATTGAGTTTCAATTTGTTTGTTTTTCTGGTTGGATGTTTTCTACACTTTTGTACATTTGAGTTTATCCATCAAATCTAATTTATATTTTATTTGGTGTTATTATGTGTTTTTGTCCTTTTTTCAATTTTATTTTTGTCTTATTTTGCTGCGCAAATTGCCATGCATTTTTTAAAACATTAGAACAAACCAGTGCTGGTAATGAGAAATTTTAAAGCCTCCAAGCAAAGAAACAAGTAAGGAAAATAGAGGGCATAATGTCAAAACAAATGTGTAACTTTATTCCAATATTGATGTATTTAAATATGCTAATTTAATGCATTTGCATATGGTTTTTACCTTACATATGGTAACGGAGAAGCCTATTCTGGAAGGTATAGAGATATAAAAACAGCAGTGGTGAGAAGTGACCATTTGCTTTCTATGTTAGAGGAAGATATAGGAGAGCCTAAAAGAAGTAGAAGACTGACTCTTGATATTCAGAATGTTCTTCATCAAGACTAGATTAAATTCATTTCATTAATGTTTTATGTGAGAAAGCAGAAAAAGAGTATCTTTTTGTTTGGGACTGAAATTGCTCAATGCTCCAATTACTTTTACTATGATGTGAGCTCACATCTCATACAAAAAAAAAAACCACGAAAAAATGTCTTTTCTTTATCTGCCTGGCAGATGCATTTTAATTGCTGTTTGGTAGGGTGTGGTAAAAAAAATGTCTTTAATGAACTGCTGCCTTTCAGTGTTCTGCAAAGAACGCCTTTTAATGTCACAGGTGCCACAAGAAGGGCTTTTCATAGCAGTCTTCCCACTATGTGAGATAGGATTTTAAAAAATTATTACATTTGTTTTCTCTCTTTCTCTCTCCCTCTCTTCAGTCTTCCATCTTCCCCTCCCTCTATCGCTTCCACACCTACACACACACACAAACACACAGACACAATACATACATGGACACAGACACGCACACACAGACACACACACACAGACATACACACCCAGACACTCACACACACAGACACACACAGACACCCCCCCACACACACATGCTTGTGTGAAGGCCAGAGAATAACTAGTAGGAGACTCTTCTTTCCTTTTACCATGTGGGCACTGGGATAGAACTCATGTCTTCAGGCTTGAAAACAATCACCTTTATTGTCTTCCCTCCCAGTTATCTCATAAGCCCAGAGATGTGATCTTATCTGTGCTGTGCCCATGTGTTGATATACTTGGGCTTTCTGCCTATCCACATGGTCCCTTGTCCTTTGTGCCCATTCTAGGATTTGAATGGACTTTTGTCAGGATGAAACTTAAATTTCCATATTGTATAATGACTTTATTTCTCCCTAGTGTCTACTATAGTGTGCTAGATGGAGACACCCATAACTGGGTACAGGTAATCATCAACTATATTTTTAGAGACTCCAGTCAGCAGTAACTAAGTTTTGGGACACTTTCCAAAGTGACATTTTTTACTCTAAGAAATTTTTGAGAGATCTTCAACTAAGTCCTTATTCTGTTTTTATATTAAAGACCTTGGCTCTAATGATTTACAGTTAGGATGACCTTTGCCTTATGCCTAGGATGACCTAGACTTAAGGTTATGTTCCTCTCAGCCTTACTTAAAGGGAGAGATACTTTCAGGATGAGAACTCCATCCTGCCTAAATCTTTATCAAGATTAATCTTTTAAGTCTTGAGCTCCAGTAGAAGTATTCTTTTTTTTTCCAGCTCAGATATTGAAAAAGACGATTTATTGTATTTGAGTTACACTTGGCCATCAGTGAGAACAGAACTAGTTCAGAATGCCATAGGTTCCAGGTAGAGGACAAGTGTGATTGTTTTGTTTGTACAGAAGACAGGCAGTCTCTCAGGTGGTCTTATTGAACAGATGGTGATGTCCCAGATCCATTGAGACTTATTACCAACAGTAGTAGACAGTCCAACAACTTGTACCAGTGTCCAGGCCTTCAACATCCCTAATTTCTGCTTATTCAGCCTTGATGCCTACATAAGGTAAATTATTTGGACCTTGGCCTCATCTTTCCTTTCTTGCACTTCAGTCTGCATATTTGCTCCTTCTTCCTTCACTTCACTCTCATGATGCCAGAGTTTCAAGGAAGATGGTGCTGAGGCAGAGAGCTAATTGCATTATTTTAATTTAAATACTTCATCTTTGGATCTTTGCTTGAGATATATACATACAACATGGAAAAAGGTTTTCTCTGAATTTAACTTAATGAATGTTATGAGTCTGAAATCCATTTTAGATTCATTCTTCTGTGTCTCAAGCTTGAGCCCTTTGGCAATTTTTACACTTTGCATTTATTAAGGCTTAATGCCTGCCAGGAATAGTGAAATAATATTTATTTTGTTATGGGAAATGAAGTGATATTTTCTATTCTGCCCAAGAAATCATATCTTTAGGGTAATCACATTTATGTTTATGTAAATTCATGTTGCAGGCAGGTAATATTTTTGAAATATCACAGTATACATTTGGATCATAATATAATATAAATAATTTGAAATAAGGCCAAATGCAATAATTTTTCTTATCATTTAGAATTCCTTTAGGATATTTTTATTAGATAAGGGCAATTTAAACATCTTTTATTATGTAATTTTCATGATGGGTATATGTTCTGTTTAAGACATTTGTGGGAACATTGTCAGTTTCTTTAAGAAATGAATGTGCTTTGACATTGTTTTGGTTAAAATACCTTCCTATGTAGATATATGAGAAATGTAGAAAAAAGAACACATTCAGTTGGCATTCAGGAAAGAAATTATTTCCTTCTCTATTCTCTGCAGGCAAAGAACACAGATAAAAATAATCAGAATAATAATGTCCTTAGGTATCAAGAATTTATTACAATCAGAACACTAACTAATTCAGAGCAAATGAGATCTCTATATTGTTAATTGTAGCTTGGCATCTTTTATAAGAAAGCCTCATGTAGTGAGCACATTGTCCCTTCAGTAAATGAGTAGCGATTATCAGGGAGATTACTGTGATTTATAAGCTCACTTTCTTCATTTTACTTTACACGTGCCAGACACTGACTCATACAATAGAAAAACAAAACATTCCAGAGTTTCAGAATTTAAATACTTCATTTATTATTGTTATTCACTACAGAAAGTTATAATGTATGGGGTTTGGGGTATATAGCATATAAATTTTCAAAGTGGTAGGCAAAGTAATTTATTGTAAAGTTAGATGATAAACTTTGACTCCAGTGTACTCCATTCCTGCCAGAATTTAAAACTTCTACCAAGATAGAAGAGAAGTAATATTAACTTTATTGTAGGAGAAATTATTTTCTTGGAAGTGGTTCCACTTTATCCCCAAATACATCCTCTTTAGATAAGTGTGACATCTACAGTAACATGCAGGATTTTATATCTTCAATCTTTGTGGAGGAAAAGATCCAGCATGATGAGTAATCAGGGAGCCTAACTGCAACCAACTTGCCACTTCTTAGCTTTCCATAAATGGTTTTTGGTAGCTTCAGATATCAAAGAAATTGATTAGATCTCTACATTTTTTTCCACATGCAAAGTTAAGTGAAGAGTTTGGCACAATTATTCTGATTGTTGAGAGGCAGTAAAACATAGCTTGGGTCCTGTAGCTAGATTGCATGGATTCTGATCACATCTATGCCAGTGTGGTCTTTAGTAATTTATTTAACCTTTCTGGGCTTGGTTTCTTCAACTGTAAAACAGGAATGCTAATATTATCTAGATAATCTAGATAATTCTATGATTCATAGAATTAAATGAGTTCATATACATAAATAGAATCGTGCCAAATGCATAATAACCACTGAATAATTGCTAGTTATTACTATGGTTCAGGTAAATGACACTCAAGTTCACAGTCTGGGAGTGATTTTCATTGATCAATTAAAGTAAATTACTCTAACAATTTAAACATTTAAAAACATTTGGAAACAGTCCACTGATTTATGTATACTGGTGAGGGAAATGTGCTCTGGGGAGAAAGCACATCCTTTTAGAAGAAACATAGGCTTTGACAGTGATAAATGGATTTAAAGATCATTGCTGTTCCTTGCTCTTAATAGAAACTTCAGAATACAATTTAATCATATAAAGGCTTAGTTTTCCCATATATTAACTGAGGGCAATGTTACCCTGAAATGTTGTGAGAGTTTATGATGTACATGTAAAGTTCATATTATAAATAAGAGGAAACAAGATATAATTTATCTGATAGTTCCAACCAGCTTACTGACTAGAATCCCAAATGTTCTATCACTTCCTTTCCCCTCATTTCCCTCCTCCTCCATTGTTCTCTTCACCCCAGTATTCTTCCTTATCTTTCTTCTTCTGCTTCATGTAGCTGTGGAGCCAGAATGATACCTTGAGGGTACATCTGGATGGAAAATGTATCAATCCACTGTCTCACAAGCAGCAAGTGTACCTTGGAGGTTAATCTTGACAGTATTTCAAGTGAAATCTTTTTGCTCTCTGAGTTTTATTAAAGTAATGCAATGCCAAAGCTTCTTGTTTTTTTAAACAAAACTAGGAAAATGAAAGGAAATATTACCATTAAATTAGTAAAAGGGCAAAACAGATGTCATTAAATTTTGTTACTAAAGTTTCATATTTAATTCCCTCTCCATTTTTTTAAAAAGCTACATCCCTTAAATAATATATATTACATATGTGATTTACTATTTGAAGATTGAAATTTTTAGGATGGTAAGGTCAGGTTACAGTTCCAACAAATTGGTCTTTCTCTGTGGCTGCCTCAAAGTCAAAGTATTTTCCACTAGACTCCATGATTTGATTTGTAACATTTTGGAAATGTATATCAGATGATTTGTTTAATGTCAAGCTAGATGAAAATGGTCTGTAAACAATTTCCTGTTCTCTATTATCAGACAGGAAGCTATTTGTTTGGTCTTTCAAAAAATCATCTCACTTAGTCTGAAGATGTTTCCTTGGACCCAGAAATAGCCTTAGGTCAGGGACAGGGCTCATTATATTGTCAAAATTTGTGGACAAAGATAGTTAAAGTTAAGTTTTAAATTCTCCAAAGACAGGTTTTTACTTTGTATTGGCTATGCATCTGACACAATTTGGAATTGAAGAGGATCTGTTTGTCACTCCTTTTCACTTCGGCAAGGCAATCTTCTCATATTTAAAAGTTAGCCATGTAAACTCAGCTTCATAGAAAACCTTAGAATTTTTTTTGCTTTTCAGTTTTTAATTTCATTTAAAACACTTTAAATTAAAATATAATTACAACACTTACCCCTTCTCTTTCCTCCCTCCAAACCCTCCCATCCCCTCCACCTAGTTCCTCCTATGTCCCTTTGCTCATTATCTCTTAAATCATTTCATTGGTTATTACAGTTAATTGTGTGTGTGAGCTTTCTCCTTATCTCACACACACAAGTATTTAAATTTAACCTACTGAACCAGGTTTTGTTGTTTGTAATAAAGATAAGCTTCTTTGATTGGGGCATGAGAGCTACATTTATCTGGGGGTATAAGGATAAGTTATAGAATTTAATTATAGAATTATGCTTGTCTAGTAAAGTGGTGGTAATAGGTTCTCTTGGAAGACCCAAGATCTGACCATCTCCAAGTAGTTGGCTATGTTTCTAGTACCAGGCATGAGTTCCCTCCTCTTGTTGGACATTAAGTCCAATTAGGCCACTGTTGGTTACTGCCAACATGTGACTTGCCACTACTGTACCTTTAGGAATATCATGCTTATCATTGTTGTGGCTCATAGGCATCATGGCTGAATATATGACTATTGATTGTTTTCCTCTCTTGGCAGATTGCACACTGCTTTCTAATGCTATGGGAGCTAGACTGCTGCTAGGAGTCTTTCATGCTAGATCCAGCTTGAATGATCTAAGTTCTGTGGTTAAAGTGTGCAGTGTCTATAGCAATAGAAACTTATCACCAATCTCTGAGAGAAAACTGGAGTTTTCATGGATATCCATGGCTCTTATAGGAACCATTGTAAGGCCAGCCCAAGTGGCATGCTTCCCTTAAGTGTACATATGTGTGTATACTTAAAATATATATACATATATATCTATATATTCTTTATTTTTACCTAAAATTATATAATATAATTTCATAGTAAAGTATATAGGTATATGCATTATATATGTATTTATTATTGTTTTATATAAAAATAAAATATGATTCCTTGGAGATTTATCAAACAACTTTGGTGTTACTTGCTCCTCATCCTCCCCTCCTTTTCCTTCTGTATTGACTTCCCACATCCCTCCTCAGTTGGAGCCCCCTCCTGACTATTCTGTTGTCCACTTCATATTTCCTGTATCCTGCTATTCCATTCCCAAACAACTCCCTGCAACTTTGTTCCCTTTACACTTTCCTGATTTCTGTAGTTATTTCATGGTATGTACTTACATCTGAAGATTTGAGATAGGAACCACAGATGAGTCGGAACATGTGGTATTTGTCTTTCTAAGTCTGGGTTACCTTACACAATATACCATTCATTTATGTGCAAATTTCATTATTTTATTTTTTGAAGCTGAATGGTATTCTACATGGACCACACTTTCATTACCCATTAATCTGTTGAATGATATTTAGAGTGTTTCCATTTCCTAGCTATTGTGAGTAGGGAAGCAATGAACTTGGCTGAGCAAACATCTGTAGAATAGGATGTCAAGTCCTTTGTGCATATGCTAAGCAGCGTTATAGCTGGATCACATGAACAATAGATCTATTTTTAGCTTTTTGAGGGTTCTCTATGCTGATTTCCAGAGTAGCGATAACAATTTACATTCCAACTGATGGTGAATAAGAGTTCTTTCCTCACATTCTTGCCACCTGTTTTGTTCATCTTGTTATTCTGACTGGGGTAAGGCAAAATCTCAATATTGTTTTAGTCTGCATTTCCCTAATTTTTAAGGATGATGAATGCCTTTTGAGGTTTTTCTTAGCCATTTTTATTTCTTCTATTTAAGAAATTCTGTTTATATCCTTAATCTATTTTATAACTGGTTCATTTGTTTTCTTGACTGCTTTTTGAGTTCTTTATTTAATTAAAATATATCTTAAATACATAAGACCATATGACCTTAAAACAATAACAGTTACAATTTTTGTTGTCAAAGTTTCTTTGTTTCAAGATAAATCTACATCAGTTACATTTTAGTCAATTAATTTTATTATCACTAAGGTTCTTTTGATGTATGCATGGATACCCATGAATATTTGTTTGGAGGCTCGCTTCTCCATGCTTGCCCATGTGGAAGCCAGAGATCTTTACCTAGTATCTTCCTGTATCACTGATGACCTCATTTTTTTCAGACAGCATTTCTCACTGAACCTGCCACTCACTGTTTTGGATAGACTTCTGGCCAGAGAATTCCTGGGATTCACCTTTCTCTACTATCCTCATTGCTGAGGATGCATGCCACCAGTCCTACTTTTATTTGAGTAGTAGGAATCTGATCTCAAGTTCTCATGCTTGCGTAGCAAACACTTTCTCACTGAGCTTTCTCCTTATCTCACACCGAGATGCTGTCTTAGTTAAGGTTTTTATTGCTAAGATGAAACACCATGACCAAAAATCAAGTTGGGAAGGAAAGGGTTTGTTTGGCTTATATTACTAGATCCTACATAGTCCATCATTTGGAAGAAGTCAGAACAGGAACTTAAAGAGGGCAAGACTAGAAGTAGGAGCTGATTCAGAGGCCATGGAGGGATGCTGCTTACTGACTTGTTTCCTATGGCTTACTCAGCCTGCTTTTTTATAGAACCCATGACAAGCAACCCAGGGATGGTATCACCCACCATGGGCTGGACCCTTCCCCATTGATCACTACATGAAACTATGTCCTACAGCTGGGTCTCATGGAAGGCATTTTCTCAACTGATACTCCTTTCTCTATGATGACTCTAGATTGTTTCTAGTTGACACATAAAACTAGCCAATACAGATATTTCAAAAGATGTTTTTCACTTATATTTTTCTCCTAAAACCTCACAACAGGCTGTCTTAAATGCCCTTTCTCTATAATGAGATTGATGGCTACCCTATATGCCATCTTAGAGCCTTCATCCAGTATCTGATGGAATCAGAAGCAGAGACCCACAGCTAAGCACTGAGCCGAATTACTAGAATACAGTTGTAGAGAGGGAGGAGTGATGAGCAAATGGGACAAGACTAGGCTGAGGAAACCCACAGAAACAGGTGACCTGAACAAGGGGAGCTCATGGTTCCCTAGACTGACCGCTGGGAAACCAGCATAAGACAGAACCAGGACCCCTCAATGTGGGTGTCAGTTAGAAGGCCTGGGAAGTCTGTGGGACCTCTGGTAGTGGAACAGCATTTGTCCCTAGTGTCCATGTGGACATTGGGAGCTCGTTATCCATAGAGGGATAATCTCAGCCTAGACACATAGGGGAGGGCCTAGGTCCTGCTCCAAATGATGTGACAGATTTTGATGACCACCCATGGAAGGTCTCACTCACCCTTTCTATGGAGCAGAAGAGTGATGGAATGGGGGTCAGTCAGGGACTTGGGAGAATGGGAGGGAGAGGAAACTGGGGTTGATATATAAAATGAGATTTTTTTTTCTAATTTAAAATGGGGAAAAAACCTTACAACAATGACTTGTTCATAATTATTAAGTCCTTAATATGCATGCATTTAATTATTTCAATGTAATTTAATCCATGCATAAGCAACTATAAAAATGAATATAGGTTTTTAAACTATGCCACTTGGGCAACAAATATTTGTAGTGTAACAATATCTTTTCACTAACACCTAGCTTACTTTAGAAACTGCTGCATTGTATTTCTATGAACAGTTTGACCATAATATAGTTGATTATTCTCATATTAATAGACATTTATATTGTTTCTCACTTTCTACTCTAATGAATAATATTAAGATGAACATATTTTTCTGTTTATTTATTCCTTTTTTATGCACTCACTTATATGTGGACATTAGCTGTAAGGTAAAGGATAACTATGCTACAATCTAAAGACCCAGAGAGGCTAAATAATCAGGAATGCTCAATGGAGGATTCATGGACATCCCTGGGAAGGAGAAATAGAATAGATTTTTGTGGGTGGACTGTGACCAGTTGGGAGTGAGAACAAGAGGGATCAGGTGAGGGGGTGGAGGGAGAGAGTACTGGGAGATATAGCTGGAACTGGAGGGCATTTCATGGATGAGGTAGAAACCTAGGGTAATGAAAATTCCCAGGAATCAATGTGGGTGGCCCCAGATAACACTTCTAGTAATGGGGGATACAGAACCTGGACAAGGCATCTTCCATAACCAGGCAAGGATTCCAGTGCGGGGACTGGTACACCAACCCAGACAGAAAACGTTAGAATTACAATGTGTTCTGCCTGCAAGATGTGTTGGTGTAATGATCATGTAGAACTTGTGGGACTGGCCAACCAGTGACTAACTGAACTTGAGACCCAGAGTACAAGAGGGTGGCTACACCTGACATACCTGGATAGCTCGGAGACCTAGGATAGAACCAAACATAACAATAACAACCAACAGCATGCCATCTTAGAGCCTTCATCCAGTAGCTTATGGAAGCAGAAGCTAAACACTGAGCTGAACTTTGGAATCCAGTTGCAGAAAGGGAGGAGTGATGAGCAAAGGGGTAAAGACCAGGCTGCAGAAACCCACAGAAACAGCTGACCTGAACAAGGGGTTGCTCATGGACCCCAGAATGATATCTGGGAAACCAGCATAGGACCAACCCAGACCCCCTGAATGTAGGTGTCAGTGAGTAGGCCCAGACAATCTATGGGGACTCTGGCAGTGGATCAGTATTTATCCCTAGTATATGAATGGACTCTGGGAGCCATTTCCACATAGAAGGATACTCTCTCAGCCTAGACACACCACAGGGGGAGGGTCTAGGCCCTGCTCTAAATGATATGACAGACTTTGAAGATCTCCCATGGAAGGCCTCATCCTCCCTGGGGAGCAGAAAGGGGATGGGATAGAGGTTTGGTGGGGGGCAGGGGAGGAGGATAGGGAGAGGGAACTGGGATTGACATGTAAAACAAGCCTGTTTCTCATTTAAATAAAAAAGGGAAAAACAGTCAATGAAATGGTTCCTAATGATATTCTCCTATACTGGAGCCTAGCATAATCATCACCAGAGTAGCTCCATCTAACAACTGGTAGGAGCAGATGCAGAGACCCACAGCCAAAAATTAGATGAAGCTCAGGGACCCTTGTAGAAGAGGGCAAGGAAGGACTGTAGGAGCCAAAGGGCTTGAGAATACCTCAAGAGCAAAGCACACAGATTTAGCTAAACAGAGCTCATAGGGGCTCACAGGGACTGAGCAGACAATTGGAGAGCCTGTATGGGTCTGCACTAAGTCCTTTGCATATATGTTATGCTTGTATAGCATGATGTTCTTGTGGAACTCCTAACAATGACAGTGGGGGAGGGGGCCGGGGGCTGCTCTTGGGACCATTTTTTTCTTCTTCTGGGTTGCCTCATCTAGCCATGGCAAGAAGGTTTGTGCCTACCCTTATCTTGTAAGGCCATGTTGGACTGATATCCCTGGGAGGCCTGTCATGTTCTGAAGGGAAAGGATAAGGAGTGGGTCTGGAGGAGAGAGAGGAAGTGGGGAGGGCAACTAGGAGAGGAGGGAGGGGAAACTGTGGTTGGGATGTAATATATGAGTAAAAAATAAATGAAAAAATACACAATTTTTCCATACAACATATTCGAATTACAATTTCCCCTCTCCCAACTCTTTTCTTATTCTCTCTGCATTCTCTTCCATTTAAATTCACACCCCTTCTTTGTCTCTCTCATTAGAAAACAAGCAGACATCTAAAAAATGAAGTAGAATAACATAAATCAAAGAAGCAAAAAAAAATAGGACAAAACAAACAAATAGAAGAAAAGAAAAAAGAGTCAAAGGAAAAGCACATGAAACATATAGATGAAAAGACCAGCACGTTTGCACACACAGAAATCCCATAAAAATACAAAGCTGAAATCCATGATATGTATGCAAAAGACCTGTAAGATTAAAAATTAAAGGAAAAATACCGTGATGAAGTAGTAGATGAACAACACAAAACATATTTGGAGGTTTTTTTTTCTCATAATATGAATGTTTGAACATTTGTATTCAAACAAACACTTTTCCAGAATAGTTATATGGAAATGAAGTTGCTGGGATAGAGAATGTCTTCATTTCATTTGACTTTGAATAGAACTTTTAAGTTTCTCTCATGGTTGTCAGGTTTTTAACAACCTCTTCTTCATTCTATTTTGGTAACTAATTGTATTGTTTAGGAGATCATTCAGGTCATCTGGCTTATCAAATAATATAAAGTGTTATGTTATATCATTTATTTGCAATTTTATTTGTTATTACCTATCACTTATGTGTAACTTAATGGTCTGAGTGTGTGGAGTATATGTGTATATGTATATATGTATTATGTGTATGTATGTATGTGCATATGTTTCTATATACATATGTCTATGTGTCTTCTGTTGCTCAGGCCAAGGTTTTCTTAATTAGTTTTTTAAAGGGCTAGTCAACTTTTACATTACTTTAGCTTTTATTTGTATTTTGATTTCTGTCTTAAAAGTCAGTGGTACATGTGTACATTTTAGAGTGAAGCATTTCTACAGGGCATGTTGCGAGAAATATTGAGCACCCTTCTGTTTTCCATTTTTCATGGACAGCCACACTCAATTGTTTTAGATGAATCTAAACCTTTTGATCAGTCTGCATCCTGAAGGCTCAGCTTGGGGCACTTCAAACTGATTTCCTATCACAGAAGTAGAGACTTAGCTTTATGTCTCACTGTTCCCCACCCTTACCCCACCACACACATTTCTGCTTTCAAAGCTTTCAATTTGTTGCAGTCATGCTTACATCAACATTCAGTATATTCCACATAATCAGTGTCATACTGCCTGCCCATTTACAACACCTGGGGAGCTTAAAAATACCAATGCTGTTTCCATTGCGATGATCCATGTGTGGCTTGGGCATCTGGATTTTCAAAAATCTTCTCAGGAAATCTAGTATTCAGGCAAGGTTGTGAACCAAGGAATAGTTATTCACAGTTATTCATTGCTCTGCTTTCCCTTCTAGAAAACCCTCTAATTTTCTTTGGAGCTAATAATTATCTTGTTTTTATGTTTGCTTAATTTTCTATGTTCTTCTCCCTAGTTTCATTTCAAAATCTTCTCAATATGTACATGTACATTGAGCACTGGGTTTCTTTTTGAAAAATCACTTATTTGGCCCTTTGAAAAGTTTTTGTCTTCCTGGCTTGGTGGTTGTCTAACTTGTAACTAGTCACTCCACCATCCACTAGGGAACTCCATCATTCTTCCTTTGCTGTTGGACTTTAGTATGCTGTATTCTATGCTTTCCTGCCCTTAGTGTACTCTCATTATTAGACTCCCTTAATTACTTCTGTAGAAAAAGTTTCTCAGACATGAAGTTTTAGATGTCATTTAGACGCTATACCTGGCTATACAGATATGGTTAACACCAGGGTTACAGTATGTATTGGCAGTGGATAATTTACTGGGGTGAGGAAGAATTATTCCTTAATGAGGATATGGCCACTGTTAGCTCTCCTATGCTCCAGTAGATGGCCCCACACTCATGGATATATGGACAACTTTAACTGAGCTTAGTTTATAGGAAAAAAAGACATGAAATTGAGAGTTGACATGTTGGAGGGGATATAGAGAAGTAGATATTGACCATATTTATTATATACATGTATTAAGTTTCCAAAAGTAAAGACAAAAATTAAATGTGGGTTAAACGTCATTCTTCAGAATTTAAAAGATAGTACACCACTTCATTGCCTTCGAATTTTCAGTAATATTTCTAGGAAGTCTGATGTGATTTTCACTTCAAATGAAACATATATTTCCTGTCTGAAAACATTGAGAATTTTCTCTCTAGTGTTTTTATTTTATAATTGTATGAATTGAGGGAATCAATTTTATCTATTAATAGGGTATTTATATCTAGAAACTCAGGTTCTTTAGTTATAGGAAATAATTGTATTGTATGTGTATGGGTGATTTGTCTGTGTGTACATTTGTGCATCGTGTGCATACCTATGGCTTCAGAATCCAGATCTCCTGGGACTGGAGTTACACATGATTGTGAGCTGCCGGTGGCTACTGGGAGTTGAACCTGGGTTCTCTGGATGTGCTCAGCAGCCAGTGTTCTTAATCACTGATCCATCTTTTTAGCCATATGGGAAATATTTTTGAATAATGTTTTAAATAGCTTCTTTCTATTTTTGCATCTTCCTTTCTCATTTTAGGATGCCAAAATTCTTGGAAGAGCCATATAATTTCCTTTTCCTTCTTTTCCACCATTTACTTTGAATCTTTTAAAATATTTTAAATTATTCTACAAAATTGTGAATCTATATGTTATCTCTCCTTTATTTGCAAGAGATCTTTAAATTATTTTATTTTTCTATTCAAAGTATCCCTCTGTTCTTTCAGCAAAGCAATATTTTCACATTTCTTGTTTAGGTAAATAAGACTTTTATTTATGCTTCCTTTGTTATATGTGGTGTACCTCTTCCAAATTCCTTTTAGAATGTCTAGGTAAGTGTATGTGTTCTACATTAGCATGGGGTTGTTCATTTGAACATTTCAGTTTTACTGAAAAAACTCACTGGTAACTTGGTTTCAAGGCTTGTTAATTATAGCTTCTGCTTGCAAACAGGCTCTATCATGTCAAAATAAAATCTTTTCATTGAGTCAAATTTTGTAAAATATTCTTCACATTTTCTCCCTGGAGCGTGTAAGTCTGGCTACTACATTTTGAGAACTTAGTGGTGAAAGAAAGTTAGAAACCTTAATACTCAGCTTTTCCAATTTCTTCCAATGCTACTCTCTCCATTTCTGTGGTACTCTCTTTCAACTCTGCCTAAAATGGCAATGCTCAAATAACCTGGGTCTTTTTCTCTACAAAGAATATGTGCTAGTGTTGTTTAAGTGTCAGGGAGGAACTCATCTTGGTTTTATGGAATGTGAGGGGAGAGTCCATTTATGTCACCACATTTGACTTTGTCTTCTTGTTTTATCTTCATGTTTTAACTGTGTTGTGTTTTCAGAAGCAAGTAGAAAAGCACATCTTAATCTTTCTGCGAGATAAGGTTCCTCCTGTGCTGTTTCCTAGGGATCAACATTCTAGATTTTGATATATGATGAACAGACCACTTACTTTTTAATTTCCACATCCTGTTTGATCTTTTCTGATTTTTTTGTAGCTGTGGAAATACATAACCTTAATGAGCTATTTTGAAGAAATAAACAGGAACTAGATGTGTTCTACCTATAGTTTATAAATGGTTCAATTCTTTTGTTCTTAGAGGATTTTGTTTGCATTGTTTCAATTCTTTAAATCAATTAAGTTTTGTTTTATAGTCTGTCCTGGCATGCATTTGAAAAGAAGATGTCCTATAAATGCCAATCAGATCAAATGGGCTGCCAGTGTTGTTAAGGTCATCTATATCCTGATAATTTTCTTTTCATTTTCTGTAAATGGATGTTTAACTTTATTGTTGTAATTATTTTGTCTACTATTTAAAGCATTTAGGATTGATGCTATTTTAAGCATTTTTACTTTCTAAAAGAATTATAAAAGGCAATGACATGTCTTCCAAGTATCATTTGACTGGTAATGCAATATTTCCTAAGTACTATCAATGAAAAATATTTTAAAATAATTTTTGAATGCATCTTAGCAAAGAATATATTTTTAAAATTTCATTTTCCAGACAGAACTGACAATAAAACCAGTGTTTCAGGTTTACAATACTAATCATTTATCCTATTCTATAAGGCAGGTCTTGAACCCAATAAGAAAGAAATTTGTTGCCCACCCCTCCAAAATGATATCACTATTTCTCCAGTGGGCCAGTCTTGCTTGGTTGGCCAGTACTGTAGCATACAGGATCAACAGTTGGGTAAGACTGTTGATTGTTTTTCTTTCCCACTAGCCTGCATAGGACCTTGAAGCATTATGAATGCTAGCCAGAAGAGAAGTTTCTGGCTCATTTCCAGCTTGATATCTCTGTGTTCTGTATCTAAACTACATGGTGTGGCATCCTAAACAGTTAGGGCCTTACCAACTAGTTACAGTGGGTAACCAAGAGCAGTGGCTATAGGCCATATTGCTTTGGAAGCCTCTAAAACATCCTAGAACCTCTTTGGTCAATAAATCATTAGAGGAGTATCCCACACATGGTACTAGGATTTTCTTTAAAATCTCATGGTTTCTGGGAGGATCATTATACAGTCATGCAAGATACCCCTCTTTAAATTGTTTTTAAAACAGTATTTTCTAGTTAACTTATAAAGTAGTAGGATTCTGTGTTTTTCATGCATCCTTATTTTGGTTAGCCACCCCTTAATCCTTACTTCTTTGCCCACCCCCAGTCCTATTCCAGTTTAAACTTTCCCACATTTAGTGAGTATAGTACACCAAACTGAAATCAGTGATATACTTCTAACTTTTGGAATTTTCTTCCTGTGGTTTTGTACAAAGTTCTACCTGTGGAATCATTGTATTTATCTTAAACTTATTAAAACATATATTATCTCATTAAATTGCAAAACACTCCATTTTCTATTGATTTGCATTTTGCTATTTCCTACTTAACTTGTTTTAGACACATTTTTAATAAGTTTAACTGTGTTTTATATATTTCATAATTTGCTCATTTTCCTTGTATTTCTAAAATCAGAATCATTTTGTGATGCGCGGTTATCTTGACATAACATTTATCTATCTATCTATCTCTCTAACTATTTACCTATCTCTCCATCCATCCATCCATCCATCCATCCCCGCATCCATCAACACATCCATCCATCCTATATATTGTGTGTGTGCCTGTGTGTATGTACATGTGCCTGCACGAGCACCACAGCATTGTGTATGTGTTCAGGGAGGTTAGAGGGCAGCTAGTGGTAGGTAGCTGGTTTTCTTCTTCTACCACATTAGTTGAGGGATGGAACTCCGGTCTTCAGGTTTGAGTTAAGGCTTACCAATTAAGTCTTCAGGCTGATCCTTTAAACCACCTTGCTGATCCAGCAAGGAAAAGTTTTTGCTTGTTGGATATATGGCACTTTCTTTATTTTCAGTTTCTATTTTTTACTTAAATTAGAAACATGAATGCTTCACATGTCAATCCATGCTCCCTCTCCCACCCCTCCTCCCTTGTCCCTCCACCAGCCCTCCCAACCCCCCACCCAATCCTTACATCATTCCCCAGGGAGGGAAAAGCTGTCTTGTGGGTTTCACCATCATGGTCTTGACTCCTTTGCTCATCACTCCTCCATCTCTGTCACTAGGTTCCAGTAGTGCAGTTCAGTGTTTAGCTGTGGGTATCTGCTTCCATCAGTCACTGGATGAAGGTTCTAGCATGGTATATAAGGTAGTCATCAACCTTACCATCAAGGAGGGGCAATTAATGTAGTCTCTCCTCTATTGCTTAGTTTGCCAGTTGTTGTTATCCTTGTAGATCTCTGGAGATCTCACTAGTGTCACCTCTCTCCTCAAGCCTATAATGACTCAATCTACTATGGAATCTCTCATCCTGCTCTCCTCTATTCTTACCTTGACTGAAACTTCCTGCTCCCCCATACACTCTTCTCTTGTCCTCTTATCTCCCTCTCTTTTTCTTGGCTCCCTCTCCTCTCCCCTGATGTTCCCAATCTACTCAGGAGACCTTGCCTCATTGCAATTCTCTGGAGTATCATGCATCTCTCTTGGGAACCTCTCTATTTCCTGGACTCATTGGCACTGAGATTGTAGGCTGACACTCCCCTGATCTATGTCTAAAGTCCATATATGAGTGAGTACATACCATGTTTGTCTTTTTGTGTCTTGGATACCTAACTCAGGATGGTTTCCTCTAGTGCCATCCATTTGCCTGCAAATTTCAAGATTCCATTGTTTTTTTTCCGCTGAGTAGTACTCCATTGTGTAAATGTACCACATTTTCTCTATCCACTCTTCAGTTGTCAGGCATCTAGGTTGCTTCCAGGATCTAGCTATTGCAAATAATGCTGCAATGAACATAGTGGAACAGACATCCTTGTTGTGTTCCACACATGTGTTTGGGGACATGCCTAAGAGTGGAGTTGCTGGGTGTTCTGGTACACTGAGTCCCGTTTTCCTGAGGAATCTCCACACTGATTTCCGTAGTGACTGTATGAGTTGGCACTCCCACCAGCAGTGGAGGAGTGTTCCCCTTTCTCCACATCCTCTCCAGCACAGACTGTCACTGGTGTTTTTGATTTTAGCCATTCTGACAGGATTCAGATGATATCTCAGAGTTGCTTTGATTTGCATTTCCCTAATGGCTAAAGATGTTGAACACTTTCTCAAATGTCTCTGGCGATTTTATACTACTCTATTGAGAATTCTCTATTTAATTCGTTACCCCATTTTTTAATTGGATCCTTTGGTGTTTTGGAGACTTGCTTCTTGAGTTCTTTGTATATTTTGGAAATCAGCAGTCTGTCAGATGTGGGGTTGGAGAAGATCTTTTCCCATTCTGTCAGTTTCCATTTTGTGTTGCTGACAGTGTCCTTTGCCTTACAGAAGCTTGTCAGTTTCAGGAGGTCCCATTTATTAATTGTCAATCTCAGTGTTTGTGCTACTGGTGTTATGTTCAGGAAGCTGTCTCCTGTACCAATTCGTTCAAGGGTACCTCCCACTTTCTCTTCTGACAGGTTCAGTGTGGCTGGATTTATGTTGAGGTCTTTGATCCATTTAAACTTAAGTTTTTTTGCATGGTGACAGACATGTATCTATCTGCAGCCTTGTACATGCCAATATCCAATTATGCCAGCACCATTTGTTGAAGATGCTATCTTTTTTCCATTGTATAATTTTAGCTTCTTTTTCGAAAACCAGGTGTTCATAGGATTGTGGATTAATCTCAGGGCTTTCAATTAGATTCCGTTGGTCCACCTGTCTATTTCTGTGCCAATACCAAGCTGTTTTTCAGGACTATAGCTCTATAATAGAGCTTGAAGTCAGGGATGGTGATGCCTCCTGATGTTGCTTTGTTGAGCAGGGTTTTCTTGGCTATTCTGGGTTTTTTGATTTTCCATATAAAATTGAGAATTGTTCTTTCAAGGTCTGTGAAGAATTGTGCTGGGATTTTGATGGGAATTGCATTGAGTCTGTAGATTGCTTTTGCCAGGACTGCCATTTTTACTATATTGATCCTACCTATCCAAGAGCATGGGAGATCTTTCCATTTCCTGGTGTCTTCTTTAACATGTTTGGTTAGCATTACCCCCAGGTATTTTATGTTTTTTGTGGCAAATGTAAAGGGTGATGTTTCTCTGATTTCTTTCTCAGCCTTTTTATTGTCTATATATAGTAGGGCTACTGATTTTCTTGAGTTGATCTTATATCCTGCCACTTTGCTGAAGGTGTTTATCAGCTGTAGGAGTTCCCTGGTAAAGTTTTTTGGATCACTTATGTAAACTATCATATCATCTGCAAATAGTGAAAGTTTTACTTCTTCCTTTCCAATTTGTATCCCCTTGATCCCCTTTTGTTGTCTTATTGCTCTAGCTAGAACTTCCAGTACAATATTGAAAAGGTATGGGGAGAGGGAACAGCCTTGCCTTGTTCCTGATCTTAGAGGAATTGCCTTGAGTTTCTCTCCATTCAGTTTGATGTTGGCTGTTGGTTTGCTGTATATAGCTTTTATGATGTTTAGGTATGTTCCTGTTATCCCAGATCTCTCCAAGACCTTTATCATGAAAGGGTGCTGGATTTTCTCAAAGGCTTTTTCAGCATCTAGTGAGATGATCATGTGATTTTTGTTTTTCAGCTTGTTTATATGGTGGATTATATTGATGGATTTTTGTATGTTGAACCACCCCTGCATCCCTGGAATGAAGCATACTTGATCATGGTGGATGAGTTTTCTGATGTGTTCTTGGATCTGATTTGCCAGTATTTTATTGAGTATTTTTGCATCAATGTTCATGAGGGATATTGGTCTTAACTTTTCCTTCTTAGTTGTGTCTTTGTGTGACTTGGGTATCAATGTTATTGAAGCTTCATAAAAAGAGTTTGGCAAATGTAAAGGGAAGCCCTTTTTCTTGAGAAGCCTTTTTCCTTGAGACAAGCCTTCCCGCCAGCCTGGTTCCAGAGCCGCAGGAGGCTATATTAATTATGAAGCTGTTGGCCTTGCTTGTTTCTTACTAGCTGGCTCTGACTTAAGTAATTACCCCATAATTGTTAATCTAAGTATTTCTCTTACCGGAGAATAGTTCCGGGCTTCCTACCCCATGGCGTTACATCTCGCCTCCTGTGTTTCTCCTTCCCAGAGTTCTCCTGGACTCCTAGTCCCACCTATCTAGATTCCTATTGGTCAGCAGTGCTTTATTGACAAATGCACAGGACTTCCCCCCAACAGGCAAAGACCCTTCTGCTTCTACTGCATGAAATACTTTGAGGAGAATTGGTATAACCTGTTATTTGAATTTCTGGTAAAATTCTGCACTGAAGCCATCTGGGCCTGTGCTTTTTTTGGCTGGGAGGCTTTTGATGACTGTTTCTATTTCCTTAGGTGTTATAGTACTATTTAAATTGCTTACTGTTCTTGATTTAATTTTGGTAAATGATATTTATCCAGAAATTTGTCCATTTTCTTTAAATTTTCAAATTTTGTGGAGTACAGTTTTTCAACATATGACCTGATAATTCTCTGGATTTCCTCACAGTACGTTGTTATGTTTCTTTTCATTTCTGATTTTGTTAATTTGCATGTTCATACTCTGCTGTTTGGTAAGTTTGGACAAAGGTTTGTCTATCTTGTTGATTTTCTCAAGGAACCAACTCTTTGTTATATTGATTCTTTGTATAATTTTCCTAGTTTCTACTTTATTGATTTCAGCCCTCTAATTATTTCTTGGCATCTGCTCCTCTGGGGTGAGTTTGATTCCCTTTGTTCTCGAGCTTTCAATTGTGCTGTTAATTCTCTAGTATGACTATTCTTCATTTTCTTCATGTGGGCATTTATTGTTATGTACTTTTCTCTTAGCACTACTTTCAAAGTGTCCCACAAGTGTGGGTATGTTGTGTCTTTATTCTCATTGAAATCTTGGAATTCTTTAATATTTTTAAATTCTTCTTTGACCCTGGAGTGGTACAATTGTGTATTATTCAATTTCCATGAGTTTGCAGGGTTTCTGCAACTTGTGTTATTGTGAATTCTATCTTTAAGGCATGATGGTCTGATAAGATACATGGAGTTAGTTAATCCAATTTATTGTACCTGTTGAGGTTTGCTATGTTGCCAAGTATGTGGACAATTTTAGAAAAGGTTCCATGTGGTGCTGAGAAGAAGGTATATTCATTTATGTTTGGATGGATTGTTCTATAGTTACACGCAATTGGGTCATAACATCTATTAGGTCCTTCATATCTTTGTTAAGTTTCTGTCTTGTGGTCCTGTCTAGAAGTGAGAGTGGGGTGTTGAAGTCTCCCACTATGATTGTGTGAGGTTTTTTATGTGCTTTGAGTTTTAGTAATGTTTCTTTTATGAACGTGGATGTCTTTGTATTTGGGGCATAGATGTTCAGAATTGAGACTTCTTCTTGGTTGATTTCTCGTGTGATGTGTATGATGTGGCCTCCTTTTTCTCTTTTGATTGGTTTTAGTTTAAAGTCTAATTTGTTAGATATGAGGATTGCTACCCCTGTTTGTTACTCGGGTCCATTTGATTGGAAAATATTTTCCCAACCCTTAACTCTGAAATAATATCTGTCTTTGAAGCTGAGGTATGTTTCCTGTATGCAGCAGAAGGATGGATTCTGTCTTTGAATCCATTCTGTTAGCCTGTGTCTTTTGATGGGTGATTTAAGACAATTAATATTGAGGGAAATTAATGGCCATTGATAGTTCATTCTTGTGTGTTTTGGAGTGGTTGGTGGTAGTTGAATTGTATGTGGATTTCCCCCACTTTTTCTTTTGCCTGTTGGTAAAGTGGGATTATCTATTGCCTATGTTTTTCTGGTTGTAGTTAACTTCCTTGGGTTAGAGTTTTCCTTCCAGAATTTTCTGTAGGGCTGGGTTAGTGGATATGTATTGTTTAAATCTGGTTTTGTCATGAAATATATTGTTTTCTCCATCTATATTGATTGAAAGCTTTGCTGGGTATAGCAGTCTTGGCTGGCATCCATGGTCTCTTAATATTTCTAGAATATCTGTCCAGGACCTTCTGGGTTTCATAGTTTCCATGGAGAAGTCAGGTGTAATTCTGATAGGTTTGCCTTTGTATGTTACTTGGCCTTTTTCCCTAGCTGCTCTTAATATTTTTCTTTATTCTGTATGTTTGTGGTCTTGATTATTATGTGTCAAGGGGATTTTTGGGGGGGTCCACTCTATTTAGTGTTTGTAAGCTTCTTGCACCTTCATTGGCATGGCATGTCTTTCTTTAGGTTGGGAAAGTTTTCTTCTATTGTTTTGTTGAATATGTTTTCTGGCCCTTTGAGGTGGGTTTCTTCACCTTCTTCTATACCTATTATTCTTAGGTTTGTTCTTTTCCCGGTGTCCCAAATTTCCTGGGTATTTTGTGTTAGGGATTTGTTGGACTCAAAGTTTTCTTTGGTTGATGAACCTAATTCTCCTAGTGTATCTTCAACACCTGAGATTCTCTCTTCCATCTCTTGTATTCTGTTGGTTGTGCTTGCATCTATAGTTCCTGACTTTTTTCCCAGTTTTTCTATTTCCAGCATTCCTTCAGACTGTGGGTTTTATTTTTTCTATTTCAGATTTCAGCTATTGCACTGTTTGAATTGTTTCTTGCAATTTTTGCTTTGCCTTTTGCTCCATTTCTTGAATTTTTCGGATTGTTTCTTCTTCTATCTCTTTAAGGTATTTCCTCATATCCTCTTTGAGGGCCTCTATCATTTCCATGAAGTTGTTTTTTATGTCATTCTCTTCTGGTTCATTTGTGTTGGGGTGTTCCAGTCTTGTTGGTGTAGGGTCTCTGGACTCTGGCGGTGTCTTATTGGTTTTTCTATTGTTCCTTGTGTTTTTATATTGTCTCCTTCCCATCCGTTATTGCAGTGGGTTCCAGAGTGTGCCTTTTCCTCTCCTGATGGGTGTGGGTCTGGGGTTCCCTTCTGGTGGGTGTAGGCAAGTTTACTGTTGTGGTAGCTCTCCACTTCCTGGTCTCATGGGTGGAGAAATGGACTATGGTCTTGGGGGTGCTTTGGATCCCACTGGGATGATTGGGGGCCCCGGTGGTATACCCCAGGCACAGGAGTGTGGCCTGGAGATAGGCCCTGTTAATCTTAGTCATGTGGTGGTACAGGAAACTAGGATGCTGGGTGAGTTTTCTCCTGCCTCTGGGATGGAAGATGCCGCGGCAGGCCCCAAGTGTCTAGTCCTAGTTCCATGGGTAAAGCAGAAAACTATGGTGGTACCTTGGCTCCTGCAGCCTCCGGCCACGATGGAAGCTTCAATGACAGAGCCCAGGTCCAGGCAGGCGGTCCGGAAATGGGACCTGGTTTACCTGGTCCCATGGGTGGCACAGGAGACTAGTGTGCCTTTGTTCCCAACACTAGGATGGAAGCCACAGTGGTAGACTCTAAGCACAGCCACCGGCCTAGTCCTGTGGGTAGAGCCGGAGATTAGGCTGCTGAGGTGACTTGCCTCCTGACTCTGGGATGGAAGCCACTGTGGTAGCCCCCAAGCACTGGCCTATTTTCAGCTTCCTACTCAAAACTTTCTACTACACTTCTGAAAAATCTGAGATTCATAATTTTCCATTTTGGTTTTCCATTTTGGTATTTGCTTGTTTGCCTTAAAATGTTCTGACTTATGTACTTTGATATAATGTTGTTATATTCCCATGTGTTTATGATAGGTATACATTTATTGGATTATACTGTTTGTGAATATAAAAATCAATAAAGGAGATTATCAAGCTGGCTTAGTGGTGAGTAACAGCACTCGCTCCAAGGCCTGATGACTGCAGTTTTATCACCAGGACCTACATGGTGAAAGTATAAAACTGACTCCAACCAGTTATTCTCTCAACTCCATAAGCTCACCACAGTGCATGTACACACACACACACACACACACACACACACACACACACTTCCCATAAATAAATAATATAAATAAAAAGATAAGGTATTTAAAAACACAAAATATAATATTTTTACTCAGTTTAATGCTTTGCTTTGCAAGCTACTCTATATTTTGTTTAATTAATATTGGCAAGGGTATTAGCTCTCATTTAATTATTTTAAAGTATCACTTTTATAATTGCTGTATGTACTAAGCACTGAGCTGAACTCCTGGAATCCAGTTATAGAGGCAGAGAAATGATGAGCAAAGGGATGAAGACCATGCTGGGGAAACCCACAGAAACAGCAAGTATGAGCAAGTGGGAGCACACAAGCCCCAGTCTGGCAGCTGGGGAACCAGCATAGGAACAAACCAGACCTCCTGAATGTGGCTGTCAGCTGGGAGGCCTGGGTAGTCTATGGGGCCTCTGGCAGTGGAACCAGTAATTATCCCTAGTGCACAAGTGGGGTTTGGGGGATCATTCCCTATGGAGGGATACTCTCTCAGCCTAGAAACATGGGGGAGGACCTAGGTCCTTCCCCAAATGATGTGTCAGTCTTTAATGATCCCTCATGGGAGCCTCATTCTCCCTGAGGGGTGAATAGGGAGTGGGATAGGGAGTTGGTGGGGGGAATGGGTTGACAGGAGGGAGAGGGAACTGAAATTGATGTGTAAAATAAGATTGGTTTTAGTTTAAATAAAAATTTATTTAAAAAGAATGTGTTGTATGAAATTGAACGTCACAAAATTGTGAAGCTTCTGGAAGGCAAAGGACACTGTCAAAAGAACAAAACAGCAGCATAGAGAATGGGAAAAGATCTTCACCAACTCCACATCCAATAGAGGGCCAATCTCCAAAATATATAAAGAACTCATGAAACTAAATACTAAAACAAACAAGCAAACAAATAATTCAGTTGAAAAATGGGTATAGATCTAAATAGAATTCTCAACAGAAGAATATCAAATGGCTGAGAGGCACCTAAAGAACTGTTTAACATCCTTAGTCACCAAGGAAATGCAAATCAAAACAACTCTGAGATTCCAACTTGCACCTCTAAGAATGGCTAAGATCAAAAACACTGATAGCTTATTTTGGAGAGGATGTGGAGTAAGGGTAACACTCCTCTATTGGTGGTGGGAGTGAAAATCAATATGGTGGTTTCTCAAATAATTGGGAGTTGATCTACCTCAAGACCCAGCTATACCTCCCCTGGGTATATACCCAAAGAACTCTTTATAATACCGCAAGAACACTTGCTCAACTATGTTTATAGCAGCTTTATTTGTAGTATACAGAAACTGGAAACAACATAGATATCCATCAATCAAGGAATGGATAAAGAAAATGTGGTACATTTACACAATGGAATGTTACTCAAGTGTTAAAAGCAATGACATTAGGAAATTTGCTGGCAAATAGATGGAACTAGAAAAGATCATCTTGAGTGTGGTAACCCACATCCAGAAAGACAAACATGGTATGCACTCACTTATAAGTGGATATTAGCTGTAAAGTAAAGGATAGCCATGCTACAATCCATAGACTCAAAAAATCTAAGTAATAAGGAGGGCCTATGGGGGGCATGTGTGCATCTTGCTGAAGGGAAAATAGGATAGACATCACCACCGGATAAGGGGAGGAATATGAATGTATGAGTAAAGATGGGAACCGGAGGGATCAGGTTGTGGGGGGAGATGGAAGGAGAGACTACTTGGGGAAACAACTGGAACCTGGAGTGTCTCTGGGACAAGCTAGAAGCCTAGTGTAATGGAAACTCCCAGAAATCTATGAGGGTGACCCTAACTAAGACTCCTAGCAAAGAGGAATACTAAGTCTGAACCAGCCATATTCTTTAACCAGGCAAAATTTCCAATGACGGGATTTGGGCACCAAACCAGCCATGACCCTTCAATCTACAAATTTTCCTACCTACAAGATGTGCTGGTGGAAAGGTGGTACAGAAATTGTGGGTGTGACCAACCAATGACTGGCCTGACTTGAGATTCATGCATGAAAGGAAGCTCACCCTTGAGGGCCAGGACCCAGGGATGGGATAGGCCAGAGACCCAGGAGAGATCCAAACATGACTGGCAAAAATGTCAGTGAATGAATCCCTAATGATATTAGGCTATACGCATAGATTGATGTCTAGCCCAACTATCATCAGAGAGACTTCATCCAGCAAGTTGTGGAAACAGATGCAGAAACCCACAGCCAAACTTTAGGTGGAGTTCGGAGAACCATGCAGAATATATATCTATGTCTATGTCTATGTCTATATGTATATCTATATGGTGTGTGTGGAACATGCTGTTTTCAGTTTTAATAAACTTCAACTTTCAAGAATGAACCTGTTGCTAGTTGAATTTTTTGATGCCCAAAAGATGGGTTGAAGCCCTAACACTTAATATAGCAGAATATAGTTTTATTTGGAAACAGGGTCATGGCAGATTTGAGCAGTCAATATGAGGTTATAATACCATATGGATCTTTAATCCAATGTGAAGAGAAGAGAGTTGGGCAGAGAAACATGAGTGGAGAATGAAGACTATGTGATGATGTGGCAGTTGTTGAAGTACTGCACATTAAAGTTAAGGATCACCTAGGACAGTCACCTCCAGAAACTAAGAAGGGCAAGGAAGTATTTGCTGAAGGGTCTCAGTGAGTATGGCCCCAAAGACACTTTGATTTCAGACTTACAACTTCAGTACTTTAAAATAATAGATTTCTGTTATTTTAAATAAGATTTTGCTACCTCATTATAGCAGCCCTTGGAAACTATTGCAGAACCTATTATGTTAGCCAGAGGGTTATGACTGAAGCATCCTAGCCAAATGGGCCAACTTATCCTAAGTGAAGCAGAAAATAGTGTTTTCAGCGTGGAAGTGCTAATGTGACCAAGTATAAACTGGTAAGTGGTGAAGAACTCTCAGGTTGGAGGGAGACTGCTGTCTCTCCCCTAGGAAATGACTCCTTTCTCATTCACTTGCTCAGTGGACAGATACGGGTAATAAAGAAAATTGATTCTGTATTTTGTACCATACAGTCTAGCATCCCTGGGAATAACAAAATGACATTTATTATGATTGAAATATTTGAAATTGTTATTTTTAATTAATTTATAGATAAAATTTGGGTAAATACTATCAATTTCATACCAACCTAAGGATTTGTACAGCAACACACATATTTCAAACAATAGAAAAGGGCATTCGATGAACTTTGAATGTGAATTATTGCAACATAAAGAATGGGAATGGGTCAGGAGGACTCTGGAAAGTGATATCCTAAGGTGGGTAATAAAGGGAATGGTATTAGGAAAGGCAGAGGTCTACATGTAGGGTACTTCAGGAAGAAAAATGGAAGGAAAATTATCTTGACCACTTATAAAGGATAATTATTAATGCCCGATTAAGGACCTTCACTTCTTGTTTACAAAACTAGAAAGTGAATTGTCAGAGATTAGCTGGATGCCCAGAATTGCTATGAAATTGATGATTTAGAAAAATTACATTGGCATGCATTTATTTAGCAACAATCTCCTTGGACAAAAAGAAACCTTTATTTATAAAAGGAGACCAAAGAGTTATAGAACTGGATACCAACTGAGAGGGTGCTGTTGCACTTTAACTGTATTATATATGCTAGAACTGCATGGCATGGGTGAAAAGGGAAAAGTACACTGATTTCACAGGATTTGCAGAAATTTGGTGACATTTTTTCATTGTACAGAAGGAAACGGTGTCAAAGGTAACACCAGAGTTTTACATTTGAATGAATTAAAGAATGGCATAGCAAAAAATAGAGTAGGCATGAAGTATCTTGGGGATTCAGGTGGTAATTTTTGTATTATGCTAGATCTGAAATAATGGTAGGACATCTTAGTAGAACTGTTTAAACATAAGGCTTAGAATAAGTGCTGTAATTGGAGTGTGCTTTGCCTCCTTTCATAGTCATATTGAGATTTGATTTCTGCTGCTGTGTTGGCAGATGAGAACTTTATGAGATATTAATGCCTCTCTTATGTGAGTGGCTTAACTCTAGAGAGAAGGAGCGAGTTCTTGCTCCACAGGACTAGATTAGCTGCTATGTGAGTGGGTTGTTATAAAACAAAGCTGACCCTTTTGAGTTCTGCCTCTTGAGCACAAGTCTGCTTACCCCAGCCCTTTCCATGTTATTATGATGCAGAGTGGGAACTTTACCTTCAACTTCAATGCTGGATCTCCCTGTATCCAAAGCTGTGAGCCAAAATAAACCTGTTTCTTAGAAATTACTATCCCAAATAGTCTGTTACAAATGATTTGTTATTATCTGAGAGGGTGGTGATGATTGAGGTCATGCCAGGGTAACAGATCTCCAAGAGAGAAATCCTATCAGAGAGAAGCAGGAGGCTTTATCTTGCAGGGTTATCATGATTAAATTGAACTTTATATATTATTGTCACTTTTGTACATTTGAATCAGCGACCTTCTCTGACAGTTCCTTGTAGACTGCAATGTCATACTGGTTTCCATCCTAGATTAAAAGGCATCTCTATGCCACTTTTAAAGTCACACTACCTATTTCTCTGTTATTACCACATGGCTTTGTAAAAAAGCACAGTGATACATATATGGCTTTGTTTTCAGCACTTTCATGTTCTAGAAACATTAGGCCTGTAAAGGAGGAAGCCTATCTTATTAACTTTGTAATTTGAACATTCAGTATAGCACTTACTACAAGGTAGGTAGGTAATGCATGATTCTCACACAAATTAATTTCAGAGGAACTGTAAAAGCAGAGATGCAAAAAATGAATTAAAATGCTTAGTAAGACAGTGCAGTTCACTCAAAAATCTGAAATCCTGTTTTTTTAAAGTCATTCTGTTGACTCACAGTTACTATGATAACCAGGAGGTTAACTTCACAAGGAAAGTTTGAAAAAACACATCTATATCTTTTATATATTAGCCATTGTATAATGCCTGTTTTCTTATCTGCTAAACTATAACTGTTAAAATCTCTTGTCAAAATCCCTTCTCAATCTCCAAAATAAAGTACATTAGTCCTGTTATAAAGTTTCCACTAGTTTGTACTTTTTTGCTTATCAGCTGAGTTAAAGACCTCTTTCCCTCAACACTTAAACCACAAGGAAGACAAGGATAAATTGGGTTCTTTTAGAAGCTTGCAGACTGCCCTGCTCCAGGCAGCAGCAGGAAGCATCAGGTAGCCTGATTGAATTTGTTTCCTCCATGCACCAGCTGGCATCACATTACAGATCTTGAAATTCCCAGGATTCATTTATCTTCACAATTTCTTACTTGACAATGAGAAGAGAAATACCAAGCTGATTCTGCATTTAATGTACTATAATGCCAATTTTGATGCATTGTTTTATGAATTATAGTTAAAAGAGCTTATACAGTATTTGACAAAAAGACAATTCCCCACTTGTTTGTAAAGACAGTTAATCATAAGAGTTAGCAGCAGGGCAAGCTATTTCCTTCTGGAAGTTAACTATGATTTTGTGATCAAGTTACATAGAATTGGAATCAGCTAAAATCCAAGACATAGTTAGCTATTTATTAAACTTAGTGGATGAAAGTTTATTTATTTGCCTTTTCTCATTCTCACATGTAAGGGATAGGGCAGGTAATCACTATTTAATAAACTGTTGAGTATGTTGTTTATTATAATTCTATATTGTTAGAAGTTATAATTAAATTTCACTGTAAGTGTAATTGCTTTGCTCTGAGTTAAATATATATTATTTTAACAGAAAATAATAGTTGATGAGTCTGAATTCTACTGGTAGATCATCATTTTAATTATTCCTCATTTTATTTCATGTCATTTGTTATTTTCTGAGTTGAGGTTAGAATTTGGTTTATGGTTAACTTAGCAATCATCTGATAGAAGATGGGGAAAAGATATAGAAGGCTGTGGCTGAGGTGCTTTACAAGATATCCTCCTATTCCAAAGTTGTATATCCTGTGTTGGAAAGTGTCTTTACCGGGCCTTGAATTTGGTCTGCAATACTGCATAAAGTTGTCATACTTTCAATATTTAATTTTATCATTTTTATTACATTATTTTTAGAAAAAATCTTGCTTCACATGTCAATCCCAACTTCCTCTACCTCCCCTCCTCCCACATTCTCCCAACCCTACCCCCAACCTCCCACCCTATCCCCACTCCCTTCCATATAGGGAATATCTAGAGTCTGTCATTTCATTCATGGCAGGGCCTAGGCCCTCTCCAAAGAGTTCAGGCTGAGAGAGCATCCCCCTTTGTGGTATGGACACACAAAGCCCATTTGTATGCCAGGGATAAATACTGACCTACTGCCCAGGGCCCCATAGGTTGCCCAGGCCTCTTCACTGACTCCCATATTCAAGGGGTCTGGATTAGTCCCATGCTGGCCTCCCAGCTGTCGGTCTGGGGTCCTAAACCTCCCCCTTGTTCAGGTCAGCTGTTTCTGCTGGTTTCACCAGCCCATTCTTTACCCCTTTGCTCATCACTCCTCACTCTCTGTCACTGGGTTCCAGGGCTTCAGTTCAGTGTTTAGCTGTAGGTTTTCACCTCTGCTAATGTGTTGTCTTTTCTGTTGGATGAAGAGAGACATCCTATCCATATCTATTAGGACAGTTTCTTAATAATATTCAGAAACAGGTATTCAGACATTTGCCTTGGGTAATATACTGAAATGAAGTTTCATTTACCAGTTGATTCTGGAGATGAACAATTTACCTTAGAATGAATAATAAAGAAAAGCTTTCTCTCCATTCTTCACATATGATATTTATTTTATATACTACTGGAATGCCTACCACAATTATTTTGGATTCACTAGGAAACAATATCCAATTCATCAATGTGATTTCCAAAATACTAATTTTGGTAACTTGGATGGTAGGATAAACTATTGCTAAATATTGAATATGGATTTATCCCATAAAAATCTAATGCTATGTATTAATTTCTCAATATGGCAAATGATGAGAAGTGGGGTGTACTGTGAGATATGTAATAGGGTCTGAGGCCTTGTGAATGAGTTCATGTCCTTCCTTTGAGAATGAGTTAACTCTTACAGTTTATCTGCCCTTTCTCCTTTCCACTTTCTGCCATGAGGTAAGGCAGCACAAGTACCTCACCAACAACCAAACACTTGCTGGTGTCATGTTCTTGGACCTCCCAGCCTCAAGAACCATGAAGTAAAAGAATCATTTTTTTCTTTCTGAGTAACTCAGTATCAGGCATTATATTATTTCAATAATAACAATAACAATAACAGACACTCAGACAACTGGCAAGGTTTCTTAGCACCCCAGTTATGATAAGATTCAGCAATCTTATTTGTATGTTGGGACCATAGTTAATAGAAAATGAGCAAATGTCAATCAGTATAGAAGTACATCATGAGTCAATTCCACTTCAATAGCCTTAGTAAGATAACTCTGAAAAACAAAATGCCATATTTATCCTGCACCCAACAGAGAGAGCTCAACAGGGGCAGTATGTACAATGTACTTTCCATTTCATTGTCTGAATGATTTATGAAATACTGCAACTTTTCTTAACAGTAGCTGTGATGGTTAATCATTGTCAATTTGACTGGGTTTGAAATCACCTAGGAGACATACCTCTAGGCATACATGTGAAGGAAGGATTATCTAGATCATATAAAATATTGTGAGAAGATCCATCATGAATGTTAGCAGTAGGGCTGTGCTCCTAGACTGAATAAATAAGAGAAAACAGAAGAACTCCCTTGTTTTCTGACTATGAATGTAATTTGATCAGATGCACCATTTTCCAACTCACACCTTCTCTCTGTGATGGAGCACACTTTCAAAATGTGAGCCAAAATAAGCCTTTTTCTCATTTAAACTGATGATTGTCACGTGTTTGATCATAATAATGATAACTATATCTAATATAATAGCTAGCTAAATTTTTCCTTATAGACTTAATCTAGGAGGCCAACTCTTCATTTCAGTGGGCATCTCCCTTCTCCTCACCTAGAGTAATTAGTCTTGAAGTTCATGAGTAAACGCCATATCACCATCATATACATTATCCTATAATAGTATCAATATAAACATAAGATTTGTTACAGGTAACAAACACATGTTGAAGGTGAACACTCACCAGTAGACTAGGATTACTCAATAAGTGACTTGCTCTTGCCTATCCTCCTTGTCTTTAGTTCACATTTGCACTTCAGGAATTTTGAGTTATTGCATGTCATAGGTATTCAGTGTCTCTTAGGAAGAATATAAATTGTTGATTGAAAATCTGAGACTGTTGTTTGTTTGCTCTAGTGTATACATGTTGACAACCTAAAAGAGAACAAAGGGCATTCCCCTTCTATACTCAAGTTACCACTGCTGATGCCAGACTGCTATTTTGTTCAAAGAGAAACTGAAGGATTTTCAGATTCTGTTTGTGCAGCATATTGTTTCTTAATGTCATTTCATGTGTCCTTAGATACCTATTTGTGTACACATCCTATAATGGCCTTGAGAATCAGTGAGCCATATTTCAGAATTTTAAAATATTTTAAGATGACATACAATGATATTTTTATACCTATATGACATTATATTTTGTTCTCATTCGTCAGCCTTCTCTACTGCTATCCTGATCCTCCTCTTAGTCTACCCTTTACTGGTCCATTCCTCCCTACAAATAGTTTCTCCGTCCTTCTTTCATGCCACATATATTTCATTATTGTCTCTTTTATTCCTCTCTCTACCTCCTTTAAGATCTCTTCCTCAACTTCTCTCTCTCCCTCTCTCTGTTTATGGATTCCACACTTGAGAAAAAGAATGTGGTATTTGTCTTTCTGATTCTGACTTATTTTCTCACTTAAAACATTGATCTTCAATTGCATCAATTTTCCTATAAATAACATGATTTCACTTTTATATATGGCTGAACAAAATTCCCTTTCATATATGTACCACATTTCTCTTTACTCATTTGTATGTTAATAGACATGTAGGCTAGACAGAAAGATAAATCACATTTGGTATCTTGGCCATACCACTTATTAGCTGTCTGGCTTGTGGTTGAGCTTTGGATGTTTCTTACCCTCATTTATTCATCTCATTGTATCTTTTGTATATTATAAAGATTTAATGATAAAGATTGTAATAGGATAGATTGAACATGGATAAATCAGATGCTTAGCAAGTACTTGTTCATGTTTTCCTACTCTCCATTTTGGCAAAGTAAGATTGTAATTCCCCAACATCATGAATATTTTGAAGATAATTTTAAATATTGCTAAATATGTACACCATTTCAAAGTTCCTGCATTTCTTTAATATAAACATTGCTAATTATATGTGTCCACATGAAAGGAGTATGTAAATTTATGTAAAGTGGAAATATACTTGAAATAAAAAATTGGTATAGGTCCTATTTCACTTCTTCATCATTTACAAGTTGGCTGTAAACCTATAACACCTGGTAACCTAATGCTAGATGTCAGAAGAAATGGAGAAGTGGTATCAATATTCAGATAACACAGGCAAGAACCAGCCCATGCAAGAAGGTAATTTTATCTTCTTTCTTAGGCATACTGTCACATAACATCATATTTTTAAAACATTTATTCACAGTAGTTATAAAGTTTAAAGAGAGTGAAGAAGATGCATTTCCTTTAAACTTCTTATAAATATCAATGATGAAGAATAGAATGCTGTTTATTGCAGCTCCAGTGTGCCATCTACTGTGAAAAATGGAGCTGAAAGAAGAAAACACACATTTATGTCAATCATCAGGAAGAGAGTTTTGAGGCTGAATTATCCAGATAATTGCCCTAATTTTTCATCCTGTCCTGTGATCATTACTTTTCTGCCTAACACAGGTTTTCCTTTTTTCTTTTCCCTCATCACTTCACACTTCCTGACATCTTCTATGTCAGCTGGCCATGTTATTGACTTCTATTTTTGCTGGGGTCACTTCTGTAGGAGCATCTCTTTAGCTTCTGATTGCCCTCAGTAGTGAGGAATTTGAATAAAATGTATGACAGATGTTATTGCAATGGGGGGAGGGTTATGCTGTGGAGAGGTGAATCATAATGTGAAAGCTGTATAACTCAATCCCCTAAACACCCACTCCAATTTTGGCTCTTTGACAATGCTGTCTCTTCGAGAAAGAAGAACAGTTTGATCTGAATTCTTATTAGGTTCAGAGGCACCAAATTAGAATCTAATAAGCTCATTTGGAAGGGTTTTGAATTAGCTTAAAACAGACCCACGCTGAGCTCCTACAGGAGACCCTCCTACTCTTTCCAGGCAACCTGGAGTTTGTAGACTTCATTTGTAGTCTCTTCTTTGTTTCTTTTCTCTTCTTATACTTATGTTCATTTCTCCTTTTCAGACTATGTGTAGATATGTCTTACTCTTTAGAGAGACCTGTGACAGACTTTATTTGTGCTAATTTTCTAAAAAAAATATCATACATTTAGGTGAGAGAAAGAAAAGATATCTTTAGTCAATATGAGAAAAGCTTACTGTTTGGACTCTTCCGCGTTGGCATCCTCCAGTATTACTGGTTACCTTTGAATGAAAAACATGTTGTTGTACATAAAATATGCTCCTCAAGTACTACAGTTTATAGCTACCTTATTTATAGATGTAAACAAATGTTTACAAGCTTAGGGAAATTTGATATATATGGAAATGAGTTTGGGAGTCTAAGATGGATAGTTGGGGAAGAAATTAGGTTTTAGTTAGTGTTGGATATTTGAAGAAATGGAGGGAGACAAAGAGGGATTATTAGGTAACAGCCAACTTGCATAGGTGTGTCTAGGCCTGCTCTAGTTAGCCAGCTCAGTATGATTCTATGTACACAGTGTGGATCTGTGCAAACTCACTAATAGGAGAAATTTTTGTTAGGAGAGTTGCATTTTTGAAGGATATTTGATCATTGTAAATGTTACTAATTTATATTTCTGAAGAAATGTACTTGGACAATTTAAATACTTTTTTCTTTAATTTTCTGAAACTCCATGCTGTTGGCAAGAACTATGATGCCAGTCTTATTGCCATTGCATCTCAGATAGCTTTTACCATGTTTCAGAAATTTTATCCGTGATTGTTATGTGTAATTTTTATCATTACTGCTTAACACTTTCTGGATTTTACAATTTGAAGAGTCAGCCCAACAAATATTTTCTCTTTTGCTTCTCTCAGTCCACATCTCCATACCTCCAGTAGATCTGATGTTGGAACCAGTGAATTTACCCTACACACCTTTTAGTTTTGTGTCTTAACGTTTTATCCCTCTGTATTGTGCTCTGGGAAATTTCTTGATTTGATTTTCCTTCTTTTAAATGTAACCTCAGTTATCCCATTGAGCTTTTAAGGAGTAGCTGTACGATTTTAAAAATTTTAGATACTTTGTTGCTTCTTTGCCGGAAAAGATTGTTGTTTTTAAATGGAGAAGTCTCACTGCATCAGATAGTTATTCAGATGTTTCTTCTAATTTATGTTCTGTGTTAAAATGTTGACTCTTACTATTTGTGTGTGTTGTTTTTTTTCCATTTTGTTCATTTTTTCCTCAAATGCTTGTGGGTTCTTGGTTGTCTGTTCAGATTTATAGTTGCTGGGATAGATTGGTTACTATTCCTAGAGGCATAATATAAGAAGTCCTATTTCTCTGGCAACAAATGAACATTTTGATGGTAGAGTACCTGAATCTAGCACTCATGTGGAGGAACTAGACTTTATATAGTGGTGCCCTTTCATTTTTAGACTCTCTCTCTCTCTCTCTCTCTCTCTCTCTCTCTCTCTCTCTCTCTCTCTCTCTCTCTGTCTTGTTTATTGACTGTGGGGCATTCCCTTCTCTCATAATAGCCTAACATGATCTCCAGGTACTACTTTTCCCACCCTAATGGACATACCAGGGCTACTTTTCAGAACTCCTAATTTTCTGTGTGGAGATGTTTCAAATGCTTTAATGTATGGAGCAAATGCCATGGCCATGTTTCCGTAGTTAAGAGGTGTATCCAATTCTTCCGTTTTGGAATGATCGCTCTTTCTTAGCCACCATGGCTTCTGTTGCAATTATTTCAGGCTTCGTCTGGGAAAATTCACATTTCCACCCCATTGCCTTGACATACTTATAAATACTTAACCAGTTTTGTACTTTTCTGTGAATTTGAGATGCTTTGTGTCTTAGGGAATTTCTTCTCTATTCTGGACTTCTGAACCTCCTAATAGTAATACAGATTTCTACGGTTACATTTTTGGATTTTAGTCGCATTTGAGGATGACGTTGTTTGTGCGTGTTCTCTATTATTAGTAATACTTTTGTGTTTGTAAGCTTGTAGCTATTTAAAGACAAATCTAATATTTTAAGGCCTACCTGATTCTCTGTAAATTACTAAGGGAATTAAAATTCTTTAGATTACCACTTAACACAAATTGAAATTAGTAGTTGGGAAATTAATAATTATAGAGTGGCAGTGTCAGAATTTCCCCAAGATTTATTTCTTTCATCTTTTATAATTTAATTATCATTGGTTATGTTCTCATTTCACAGATAAGATGCCAAAATCCAAAAATATAATAGGGACTGTAGCTTCAAACCATGACTTGTGGGGGAAATCAGCTGCTCCCTTTTAAGTTCCTATAAGAATTGTTTATCACCTACTATAGTTTAGATTGGGGGACAAAATGAAATCATGAACTCTTTGGCTTCCATGTCTTGTGATAATACATCAGTCTAAGATTTGATTGCAGCTTTATTAGTGCTCTTTGGAGGAATTGCTCCACTTTTTGTAAAGCATGTAAAACCTTTTAAATCTATGAGAGTTGCTAAAATTATGATTGATTGTTATGCTTTTAAAATCTCCAATCTCTCTTTTCATTTTGAACTAGAAAAACATATTGACATTTTTAGTGGAACATTCATATTTATTTAGCTGGAGAGAGGGAGAAGATTATGAATTTAAAATTTGAAAGCCATTTCTTAGTCAAAGGGTAATGGGATTTTAGAGCCGAAAGGCTTCTCCAGATAACTTTACGAAGATGCTTGAAGATCAGACATCTAAGTCAGAAAACTTAAGGTCAGACTTACATTTTCAACTTTCTGGCTGTGTGACCCAACTTAAAGACACTCTATAAACTGCATTTCCTCACATATGAAAGGAAGATAATAACTGCCTGGTTAATTTTATCATGTTATTGTTATGTTAAAATGAGACAGTACTTAAAGGTATTCCAAGAACTGAGAGGTACTGTTCAAAAAATGCATAAAAATTCCTTAAGATCTATACAAAAGAAACTCTTGTATTATGATATTTACCTAGTTTTACCAGTTAATTAGTGGTAGATCCTCCTAAATGAGCCTAGTAATCTTCCCATTAAAATGCAACTTTAAAAATTTGCTGGCCAGACTTAATGGCACATACTTCTAATCACAATATTTGGAGGAAGAGGTGGGCAGATCTCTATGGAGTACATGGTCTGATCTACATAGTCAGTTCCAGGCTAGCCAAGGATACATAGTGTAACGCTACCTCAAAAACACAGAAGAAAATTTGTTCTTTTACCTAACTATTTGGATGCTTAGAGAATTTACTAAAAGCCTAAAGTTATCTCATTCTGCAAAAACACATGACTACTGCTTTGCCTGGAAGAGAGGGAACTCTTGGCTTTCTTCAGTAACTTTGTTTTATTAACAGTGGTGAATAACGACCTAAAGATGGTTCTCTTTTACTAGTCGCACTATGACAAAAATCTCCATGATTTATACTTTCAGGGTTATTTTTATGCCTTAAATCTGCCTCCTATCATAACTTTACCACATGGTTCTCCTGTCAGCCTCTATTAATTTGAATCCCAAAACTATAGAACCACCTTTTATTTTTGTTTTTTTTTTTAATTTTATAAACCATATAGAAATTTCCACCACATTTTTCTTTGCTAAGTGAGTTTGCACCTCCTGCTTTTTGTTTTGTTTTGCTTTGTGTTCTCTCATAGCTGCTTCTACAAAGTATCAGTCAGAACATGACTCAGCCCCTCAGTCAGTCCAAGGTCGGTTAGAACAAAGCAGTTCTAATGTTCTGCCAGATTTCCAAGGGTTATTAAAAGAAAGAGGAGTGCCTTGTGTTCAGTACAATAGTTTTGATTTATTTAAGTAAAAGTGACAAGGGTAAGGAACTTGAATGCTCAGATTTAAAATATATTTGATTGAAACTTACATTTTTATTCATTCAGGCAGATATGGGAAAACAGAAAATAAGCCATTTCAAATATGGAAAAGTAAAGATTTGTGGATAGCCAAAATTAGAAAATAGGCAGAAGGGTACTTGAAAACTACAAAAATCACCATAATTTTTCTGAAATATGTGCTTTCTTATTGATATATTTGGAATGCACATAGATAAGATATCTACTTATCAAAACTAAATTTTTAAAATTAAAAATTAATTTTGAACACTTTAAAATTTATGGGAAAGTTGCAGTGATAGTGCAGAGATACCTCCCCATAAGTAAGTTTTCCCTATTTTTAGTATCAAAGTGGTATGGTTCATTTTCCACAATTGATGAATCTGTATTCTTAAATTGGAATTGTCTGAAATCTGTATTCAGATTTCTTTATGTTTTTTTTTTAACTCTGATGTTCTTTTTTTCCATTCCAGGGCTCTTTCTCTTCAAAATACCACATTGCATTCAGTCACCATGTCTCCTTCAGCTCTTTGGATCTGTGATAGCTGATTAGACTTGGTTCCAATGATCTTGACACTTTTGAGGAATACTGGTCAGGCATTTTACAGAATGTCTATTAGCATCTGTCCAATGGGAAGACTAGGGTTGCAGGCTCTCTGGAAGAAGAGCATAAGGATAAAATGGCATTTCTATCACAACATTTCTAGAGTAAACACAATCATCCTGGCTTTTCACTGTTGTTATCAACCTTTATGACTTGGCTATAGAGTGCTTGCCCTGCTTCTTAATTGAGTGTCCCATTTTCCTCCTTTCCATGCTATAGTCTATGGAGTCACTGTATGCAGTTTGCATTTATGCTTTGGGGAATAAAAGTTAGAATTTAATCACAACAAAAATTTCATGGCTGTTGGCAAACATCCTATTCTTAGACTGATTATTATAGGACTTGCATTTACCTGGCTCATTTGACCCAAAACCACGGAGATGTGAATTTTGTAGTTAATGTCTTGGTAGAAAAATCAAGGTCTGAGGAGAGAGCTGACACTAGTGAGATTTCCAGAGATCTACAGGGATGACAGTAACTGGCAAACTAAGCAATAGTGGAGAGGCTACCTTAAATGCCCCTCCTTGATAATGAGTTTGGCACAACCTTATATGCTATCCTAGAACCTCCATCCAGTGGCAGATGGAAGCAGAGGCAGACACCCACAGCTAAACACTGAACTGAACTCCTAGAACCCAGTGACAGAGAGGGAGGAGTGATGACCAAAGGGGTCAAGACTGGACTGGAGAAAACCAGAGAAACAGCTGACCTGAACAAGGGGGAGCTTATGGACCCCAGAGAGATGGCTGAGAGGCTAGAATGGGAATGATCCAGGCCTGCTGAAAGTTGGTGTAAATGAAGAGGCCTAGGCAACCTAGGGGGCTTTGGGTAGTAGATCAGTATTAATACCTGGAACACAATGAGGGATGCTCTCTCAGCCTGGACACTTAGGGGAGGGCCTAGGACTCTCCCTGGGGAATGGAGTGGGGATTTGGTATGGGGCTAGGGGGGGCCAGGGGAGGAGAGGAGGGAGCGGAGCCGGAGCTGGGCTTGACATGTGAAGCAAGCTTGTTTCTAATTTAAATAAAAATATAAATGAAAAAAGAAAAAGCAAAAAAAATGAAAATAAAATTTCCTGCCCCCCAAAAGAAAAATCAAGTGCTCTTGTTTCCTCTAGGAGGATCATCTCTGATCAGAGTTACAGGTTATAAAACCTGTCTGCCAGTACATCCTTTTCTCCGGTGTATTTCCGTTCCTACCTGATTTTGAGTAAAGCTGAGTACTTCTCACTTGAAGGAGTAACCGAATCAGCTTTAAATCAGCAATACAAAGACTTCACGCCCCAGTTTCTGGTTTACTATGTCTAGATGGGCTCTCGAAATTTATAGTTTCTCATGTTCTCAGGTAATATTTATGCTAAGGACCATACTTTGAGAGCCATTTGTACCAAAGCATCAAAATACTTGAGTTACTTTATTTCCTTTTTTTGGCTTAACTTTCCTGTAAGACTGATTCTACCAACATTGATATCTGACACTTTCTTATGGGTATCCGATTTAGGTTCCTCTACCCTTAAAGTCTTTACTGAGAAACTGGTAGAGGCTCCACACATTGTAAAGAGAACATGCTACCACAACTTCTAGACGGTATATAACTTAAATTATTATGTTGACTCCTCCTCTTTATGAAGTTTATTGTTTTTGTACTTCAATCTTTGCCATTATATTTTATTTTCCCCTCCTTGATATCTTACTAGGTACCTATCCTTTGTGGTTATTCAGATTATAACACACATATTGAAAGCTTAAAGCTAACATTCACATATAAGAGGAAATATACAATATTTTTCTTTTGGTGTCTGGGTTACCTTACTCAGGATAATTTTTTTCCCAGCATCATCTATTTACCTGAAAATTTTATTTTTCTCAACAGTTGAATAATATTCCATTGTATAAATGTGCCATATTTTAGTCATCCATTTATCAGCTGAATGACACCTAAGCTGTTTCCAATTTCTAGCTATTATGATTAGAGCAGACATAAACATTGATGAGCAAGTATCTCTATAGTAGGATGCAAAATCCTTTTAACATTAACAATATTGATTGCATATATTAAATGTATACTCATTTGACATTTGCATCTATATTAAGTTTTGGATCTATTACAAAAGAGACTATGAAAAGTTATGTCAATTATCTTAAAAGGCATAAGGCCACTCAATTATAAAATTATGTACCAGATACTGTGACTTATTTCTCTTACTTGAACTGCTGCACCTCTCTATTTTTGAATTTAGGAAGAGGAAACTGTGTGATGAAAAAGAAAGCTGTATTTGTCACCAGGATGTGGTACATAATATCTTTCAAACACAGCTTTCCCCTTCCTAATATGTGGAATAATTCTATTATCCTCAGAGGATTGTCTTAAGTATGGAAGGAAACCATAGATAGAAAGTAGCTTGTAGATTGTATTGTTGTTGGTAAGTCCTCCACTTATTGTGCTTTTTCTCTCAAAGCCACTGCCTTACTTGAAACTCTTTCTATTTTATTTAATTGCATAACTCTTTTTTATTTTTTAATTTATTTTTTCAGTTTAAATTTGGATAAGAAACAAGGTTGCTTCACAAGTAAGTTCCAGGTCCCTCTCCATTTCCCTCCCCTCCTCCCGTGCCCTCCCCCGAACCCCCCATTATCCCCTCATTTCCCCAGGGAGGGTGAGGCCCTCCATGGGGGTGTCCATAGTCTGTCATTTCATATAGGGCAGGGCCTAGACCCTTCCCCAAGAGTTCAGGGTGAGAGTGCACCTCACATTGTTGGATGGGAGTCCAAAGTCCGTGTGTATACTCGGGATGGGTACTGATCTGCTGCCCAAGGCTCAATAGATTACCTAGGCCTCCTCACTGACACCCACATTCAGGGGGTCTTGATCAGTCTCATGCTGGATTTCCAGGCTGATGCCTGAGATTCAAGAGTTAACCTTTGTCAGGTCAGCTGTCTCTGGGGGTTAAACCAACCCAGTCATAATCCCTTTGGTCATCAGTCCTCCCTCTCTGTTACTGGCTTTCTTGAGTTCAGCTCAGTACTTAACTGAGGGAGTCTGCCTCTTCTTCGATCAGCCACTGAATGAAGTTTCTGTTTCCCAGACTCTCTGGCCATGGGATTGTAGGCTGGCACTCCCCAGATCTATGTCTAAAATCCATATATGAGAGAGTACATGCCATGTATCTCTTTTTGTGACTGGGTTACCTCACTCAGGATGGTTTCTTCTAGTGTCATCCATTTGCCTGCGAATATCAGGATTCCATTGTTTTTTTTCTGCTGAATAGTACTCCATTGTGTAAATGTACCACATTTTCTCTATCCACTCTTCGGTTGAGGGACATCTAGGTTGCTTCCAAGTTCTGGCTATTACAAATAATGCTGCTACGAACATAGTGGAACAGACATCTTTGTTGTATGAATGGGCATCTTTTGGATATATGCCTATGAGTGGAGTTGCTGGGTCTTGTGGTAGGTTTATTCCCATTTTTCTGAGGAATCTCTATCCTGATTTCCAAAGTGGCTGAACCAGTTGGCACTCCTACCAGCAATGGAGGAGTGTCCCCTTTTCACCACATCCTCTCCAGCATAAATTGTCGTTGGTGTTTTTGATTTTAGCCATTCTGACAGGAGTGAGATGGTATCTAAGAGTTGTTTTGATTTGCATTTCCCAGATGGTTAAGGATGTTGAGCACTTTCTCAAGTGCCTCTCAGCCATTTTAGACTCCTCTATTGAAAATCCTCTACTTAGTTCCGCAGCCCACTTTTTAATTGGGTCCTTTGATGTTTTGGAGACTTGCTTCTTGAGTTCTTTGTAAATTTTTGAGATCAACCCTCTGTCAGATGTGGGATTAGTGAATATTTTTTCCCATTCTGTGGGCTGCCTTTTTGTCTTGCTGACTGTGTCCTTTGTCTTACAGAAGCTTCTCAGTTTCAGGAGGTCCCATTTATTAATTGTTGATCTCACTGTCTGTGCTAGTGGTGTTATGTTCACGAAGATGTCTCCTGTACCAATTCATTCAAAGGTACCACCCACTTTCTCTTCTAAGAGGTTCAGTGTGGCTGGATTTTTGTTGAGGTCTTTGATCCATTTTGTGCATGGCGATAAACATGGACCGATCTGCATTTTTCTACATGCCAGCCTCCAGTTATGCCAGCACTATTTGTTGAAGATGCTTTCTTATTTCCATTGTATATTTTTAGCTTCTTTGTCAAATAGCAGATGTTCATACGTGTGTGGGTTAATATCAGAGTTTTCAATTCGATTCCATTGGTCTACCTGTCTATTTTTGTGCCAATACCAAGCTGTTTTCAGGACTATAGCTCTATAATAGAGCTTGAGGTCAGGGATGGAGATGCCTCCAGAAGGTGCCTTGTTGAACACTTATACCAATTCTTCTCAAAGTATTCACACAATAGAAGCAGAAGGGTCTTTGCCAAACTCTTTCTATGAGGCTTCAATAACCTTGATCCCCAAACCACACAAAGACACAACTAAGAAAGAGAACTTCAGACCAATGTCCCTCATCAACATTGATGCAAAAATACTCAATAAAATACTGGCAAATCAGATCCAAGAACACATCAAAACAATCATTCACCATGATCAAGTAGGTTTCATCCCAGGGATGCAGGGATGGTTCAACATACGAAAATCCATCAACGTAATCTACCATATAAACAAGCTGAAAAACAAAAATCACATGATCATCTCACCCCTTCATGATAAAGGTCTTGGAGAGATCTGGGATAACAGGGACATACTTATACATAATAAAAGCTATATACAGTAAACCAACAGCCAACATCAAACTAAATGGACAGAAACTGAACGCAATTCCTCTAAAATCAGGAACAAAACAAGGCTGTCTACTCTCTCCATACCTTTTCAACATGGTACTTGAAGTTCTAGCCTTTGCTAGACAACAAAGGGGGATCAAAGGGATACAAATTGGGAAGGAAGAGGTCAAACTTTCACTGTTTGCAGTTGATATGATAGTTTACATCAATGATCCAAATAACTCTACCAGGGAACTCTTACAGCTGATTAACACCTTCAGCAAAGTAGCAGGCTACAAGATAAACTCAAGAAAATCAGTAGCCCTACTATATACAGATGATAAAAGGGCTGAAAAAGAAATCAGAGAAACCCTTTACAATTGCACAAACAAGATAAAGTAACTTGGGGTAACGCTAACCAAACAAGTGAAAGACCTGTATCGCAAGAACTTTGAATCTTTAAAAAGAAATTAAAGAAGCCCTCAGAAAATGGAAGGATCTCCCATGCTCTTGGATAGGTAGGATCAATGTAGTAAAAACGGCAATCCTGCCAAAAGCAATCTACAGATTCAATGCAATCCCCATTAAAATCCCAGCACAATTCTTCACAGACCTTGAAAGAACAATAATCAATTTTGTATGGAAAAACAAAAGACCCAGGATAGCCAAAAACAACCCTGTTCAATTGTATAACTCTTAATACACAAGTTAACTAGAACCTTCTCTTATAAAGTAATGATGTGAACAAAGAAAATATTGTCACCTTTAGTACTACTGGCACAAGAGTTTGTATCCATACTTTAAAATAATTCTCTTACGAATTCTCCATTATTATGCAGCTTTTAAAAATAAACATAAAAGACTTTTATGACAATTCTAAAGCAATCTGAAACTTAAAAATTTTGTCTATACAATTATTTATTTCTATTTTAATTTGTTATGGTTACATATGTAATAACAAAATATATTAAATCCATCATCTAATAAAGATTTTCCTGTTTATTGTTTCATTTAAGGGGCATAATACTCCACATTTTCCCACTGATTTTCATTTTGCCATTTCCCTTTTTACTTACTTTAATTAACACATTTCAAATGTACAAAATAATAAGATCAACTATGATGATTCAACTAGTTTTACTTTGCTTATGTTGTATATTTCTAAAATCATATTTGTTTTAAAAGATTCATTCAGTTTGTGTATGCATGTATGTTGAAGCCAGAGGACAATCCATGGAAGTTACTTCTCTCCTTCCACCATGAGGCTGCAGGGATGCAACTCTGGCTGTTCACTTGGCTACAGGAGCCATTTCTGGAGGCAGGTGTTGTATGTCCTCAAAGTCAGCATGTAGTTTGAGTGTATAAACTGAGGCTGGGATGGGAAATGCTATAGATGTTGGTGTCTGTTGCCTCTGAATCAGATAGATCCAGCCTGGAGCAAATGCTCCTTTAACATAATGTCAATCAATGTCTAGGAAATAAGATTCAAATGAGAAAATAAGAAGTCCAAGGTCAAACATAACTTTTGAGAAAATTGTATTCCCAGGTTGTCAGAATGTCTGCTCTGTTCTGTTAGGGTAAGCAATCCATAACTGATTAATGATGTTTAGTGTTCCTCTCCCTGTTTGTAAATCAGGCATTTGCATTTATCATTCCTTATCTTTCCTTCTTGATTGGGGGAACTGGCTCATTTCAATGCTAAACATTCCCAGAATTTAAAATGCCATCTCCTTTATGCTGAGGTTCTTATTTGAAAGATTTTCTTGAAGTTCTGATAGTTGCAGAAAAAGCAGCAGTACAGTAAGAAGAGCATATGAGCTTTGAAGGCAGATAATATGCTGTGAATTTCTGACCAAATCACTCAAATTCACTGTATCCATTTCCATATCTGTGAAAAATGTATCAGTACAATTTGGTATGACTGTGGCAAGAGTAAAATCAAATGAGAGAAATCCATAGCTTGGGAGGTGAGTCTGAGGTATATTAGATGCTCAAAGTTTGCAATTCCTAGTATTCAGATGGTTAAGTTTTGTATAAAAACACATCAAAGAAGAATGCTTCACATAATTTTCAATATAAAAGTGGGGAAATGCAAGAAAGTTAGTAGCCTTTTGAAAGTCAAAATATCTCACTCATCACCATCATTCATAAATGACAAATGTCATTAAATGATAAACTGATAAGTAAATTTCCCATCAGAGAAATTATACTATCTACAGGATTTATAGTAACTTGAAGTACAGTTGACACTCTTTGACTAATATTTAAAATAAATAACAGACAACAAAATTAATAGGTGGCATTTTAAGTGCTGAAAGTTGTCACCCAATACTGTAGTTCTTTGAACCATTAGCTGCCACCTCATGTAATTGGTGGAATAGCATTGCTGCACCCAGCATCACTGAAACATTTTATAATACCCACTGACTATTTTCTGGCCTATTTTTGGTGTTCCATTAAACTTTTTGCCAAATCTGAATTGCTGGGGTGTGAACAGTTCAAATGCTACCTCATGCAGGCTTTTAGATTGATCCTAATTGCATTAATTGATAGTAATTTCCTCATCCAAAAATTTTGGGGAGTAATTTAGTCTTGGTAAGGTTTCTGAAGCCACTAATGTGCCACCACCTGATGACTCAGTGCACTACAGTGACAAAAAAATGCATGATAAAATCTAAGTTTGGAAAAGAAGTTTATTTACGCTATATATTTTATGACAATTGGTCTGTGAATCTATTGGCATATAACAGTTCTGTAGAAGTTAAAGAGAGAATTGAATAAAGTAAGAAAAAGAACAAAGAAAAAGGAATAAACTTTCGTAGAATATTGAGTTTCCTTAGATACTCTTGGGTGATACTGGGGGTTAAATCTTTAACCTTTTACATGCTAGTCAAGTGTTCCAGTATTAACTCATATACACAGCCATTTAGATAGATTGTAGAAGTCACTTCTCTCATTTTTTTCTAGAGTTTTCATTTGTCACATATATATTTAATTAGTTACATATATATTCAATTCATTAGTCACATATATTTAATATAGATGGAAATAACTGAACAGAAAATTAACACACACACATATATATATATATATGCATATATAGAGAATGTAAAATTTATGGAAAATGTAACCTCTAAATTTTAGTGATATTTTGGTAACATGCCAGTAAGTAAGCATAGAGATATGGAGTGCAAAATCTATATTTTAGGCCTTTATTGCCTTTATTGTTAAAATGTTTATGTAACTGTTACCTTTTTATTCTAAAAATATCCAAATAAGTACTTAACAAGGAGAATGGATATGTTACAAGGGTAGAATAAAGAAATGATGAAAAGCAGATGGAAGTGACAGCAATAATTATTAATGATAAGTTGTGAAATATCCAGAGTACTTGTTGTGCCAAAAACTGAACCCTTGACATATATTATATCATTTGCATTTTTATGTTAGGACAAAACGGATTATTTTAAAGATACTGTGTGCTGAAAAAGATGGTATTAGTACGTTGAGAAGGAACTAAAACACTGCAAGGTTAGCTGAGTTCCTCCAAATCCCAAACTAAGAAAATAAGCAGCAGAACTGGGGCCGGGACTACTGTTTACTAAGTGATCTTCTGTTTGGCCTCTAGTACAGTATTCTCTGTGTTGTCAATTGTTTCAGCAGTGAAGACTGCTACACTGTGTGGTAACCACAATCATATAATGGGGTAAGAAAATAGAGAGGAGGGCTGTTTTCCTTTCAGATGGAGCAAGAGCCTTAATTCTATAGTGTTTTCAATCCAAAGGCATCAATTTTTTAATAAGTATTTTTGTGTGTGCAAGAGGATTGGCATTTTCAGCAATTTGTAGTGATTTCTCAGCTTTCAGAGGATTGATTTCTTGATCTGCTTGCTACACATACATGTCCATAACAGAATAAGAAAGGCAGCTTGGGAGGGTTAGGTAACATTGGAGCTGATGATGAGCAACAGAATAACTGTGACTACTGTAGCATGACTATTATCATTTCATATAGATGTGCTAAGGTGGGGGAGGCAATTTTTCCCCCGTAACTAACAGTTTCACTGTATTCTTGGATAATATATTGGAAAAACAAAATCATTGGCTTCCAGTCACTTTTCATTGCAGAGTGCCCTCTGCTGAAGAAGCAGGCAGGCTCACCAAAAATTGCTAAAATGAATAGCATCCCTTAATTTTCTGTGAAGTTATTCCCATCCATATTGAAGAACAATGAAACTTATTACCTTTTCAAAGCACAAACACACACACACACACACACCAAACAAAGTAACATATACAACTATCCAATCATTGTACTTAGTTTTTAATCCTTGAAACATAAACATTTCTACTTATTAATATTCAAAATTCTATCAAAGTGTCCAGTTTCTGCAACGTGCCACAAGGTGTATAAATGTGCTTATAATTTCATGCAGGCTTTTGTGAATTCACTGTGTTACTTACTCTTGATCTTCTTTGGTTCTTATACTGTCTCAGAAACCTGTTTTATACCTTCTTTCCCAACTATTTACAGAGTGTAAAAATAAACCTTCTTTATAATTTTGTAAAAAGATTTTATAGAGGGAATGGTATGTTACAGTTTATTCTGTCTCCAGTTTTTCATATGGAACTATTGGGAATTTCCTTGTTTTTTTAAATAACCTTTGTGAATTATGTGTGTAGATAATGAAACTAAAGTTTTCATAAAATGAGCCATATTTTTATCAAAATTTATAAAATGTTTATAAACTGCTATTCTCCAGGTTTTTGAAGAACATGTAATAACATGAAAAGATCTCCCATCTTCATGGATAAGCATTGGCCTAGTAAAAATGGCCACCTTACCAAAAGCAATGTATAGATTCAACACAATCCCCATCAAAATTCCAACATATTTATTTTTTATTGCTTTGTTTTGTTTTACTTTTTTGTTTAATTTAAACCCAAAACAAGCTGGCTTCGCATGTCAATCCCAGCTCCCTCTCCCTCCCCTCCTCCCCCACCTCCCACTAGGCCCCCAGTCCCCCACCCAATTCCCACTCTGTTTCCCAGGGAGGGTGAGGCCCTCCATGGAGGACATTCAGAGTCTGTCATTTCATTCAGGGCAGGGCCTAGGACCTCCCCCCAGGAGTCCAGGCTGTTGTTTTGATCTTTAAGACAGGATTTCTCTGTGTATCTTTGGAGCATGTCATGGCACTCATTCTGTCCTGGCCACTCTGTATACTAGGCTAGCCTGGAACTCACAGAGATCTGGAACTCATGGAGATCTGCCTGCCTCTTCCTCCTGAGTGTTGGGATTAAAGGCGTGCACTACCACATCTGACTCCAACACATTTATTTTACAGATCTTGAAAGAAAAACATGGAAGTTCATATGGAAAAAAAAAATCCAGGATAGCTAAAACAATCCTGAATTGCTGAGAGAACTGCTGGAGGTATTACCATCACTGATTTCAAGGTGTACTAGAGAGTTATAGTAATAAATCGATATTCTTATTGTTGTAAATTAAATAGATATAAGTGCATTTTAAAATGTGATGGAAGGAAAACACCTCAAGGAAATTGTAATGAACATGATTGCATTTCTTCAGGCAAGCATATTTTATGAAGCTAGGTAATGCTATGCACTGTATCCAACCAAAAGCAAATTCTACACACAACATTTTAGTTACTAAGAATAAAGCACAAAAAGGCCATGAATAATACATTTTAGTATTTATTTTGTATTTAAATTTTTATCAGTACAACATGTCCCATAATTAAAACTCTGACAAACATAATCTCTTTGATTTTCTCAGTAGGCCATGTATTCCAAGAAACTATCAGAACCTTATATAACTGTAGGGAATTTTTAAATGTTTTTATATTGCATTCTATTTATGTATTATCATACCAAATTAGTTAACAGATACTTATAATTTGAAAAGCATTCATTGTCAAAGCCCAGTATGTGGGCATCAAAATTATTTGGTGTCCTGTTTGATATGCATAGCCCATGACTGCACCAGGTGAATTAGAACTGACTTTTGACTCAGAAGAGGCCCAAATGCACCATCATATCACACTGACTCCCTTGAGTGCTTCAAACATTTGTCTTCATATTGGAGATCTAAAGCAGAACATAAAGCAGAGGTGCAAGTGTTGAGCAGGCCTGTGAACCAAGCCTGTGCCCTGTATATCACACAGTGTGGCTTCCTTTGCTGAGGTCATGTTGCAAATGGAAATTGCAAGCAGTGCTTTGGTCCATAATAAGTCCTAAGCTGTAGGGAATGTCCTTGTCCTTTGAGACATGAGTTGACAGCATTTTTTTTGTTTGTTTGTGTGTTTGGTTGTTTGTTTGGTTGGGTTTTTTGTTTTGTTTTGTTTTTCGAGACAGGGTTTCTCTGTGACTTTGGAGGCTATCCTGGAACTCGCTCTGTATATCAGGCTAGTCTCAAACTCACAGAGATCTGCCTGCCTCTGTCTCCTGAGTGCTGGGATTAGAGGCGTGCACGACCACCGCCCAGCGAGTTGATTGCATTTTATAAGCACATCTCAGCAACAGGTGAGACACAATGTCTTTTCCTCTCTTCCCTGCTGGGTAGTTGCATGTTGAAAACCAGACAGCAAACAAATTAAAATTAATAAAGCAATTCATTACACACTTACTTTTAGGATATTCCCACAAGAGTAACAGTCCAGGATTTTTCTGCTGTTTTAAGATTTATGTAATTTCTGGTTGATATATAACCCCTCTGAGTCATGAACACACTAAGAAAATGTTACATGAAAGGCTTTAGCTGTCACTCAGTGTTGGGGTACTTGCCTAATATGTGCATAATCCTAGATGTGACAATTATAACTGATCATAACCAAACAATCAAGCCAAACTAGTCAAACAAAAGCTGCATGAGGGTGTTGTATTATGTTAATCTATTTGTAATACATGAAATCTTTTTATAGGAGGATAATTTGATTCTGTTTATTTGATGAAAAGATTTTGGGTAAAACATTTTTCTTTTTTCCTCTTATTGAAAATAGACTTTTTCTCACATTATATATCCTGATTACAGTTCCCCCCACTCTATTCCAATCAGGTCCTCCCTAACTCCCCTCCCATTCACATCCATTCAATTTCTGTCTCTCAGTAGAAAACAAGCAGGTTTAACCCTTAGGGTAATAATAAGATAAGTTAAAACAAGAACCAACATATCAGAATTTAACAAGACAAACAGAAGGAAAAGAGCCCAAGAGAAAGCACAAGAAACAGAGACCAACTCTTATACTCAGGAATCCTATAGAAACATGAAACTGGAAGTTATATAAAGCAATTCAATATACACTTCCTTTTAGGATATATCTCCAGGTGCACAGACTCATGTAGGTCCTGTGCATGCTGCTTCAGTCTCTGTGAGTTCATATAAATTTTGTTTATATTTAATTAAATGACCTTATTTTCTTGGTGGCCTCCTTCCCCTCTGTCTCTTTCATTCTTTCTTTCTTTTATTCCATGGGCCTCCCTGAGCCCTGAAGGGGGATTTAATATAGATATCCCATTTAGGACTGAGTATTCCAAGGTCTCTCACTCTCTGAATAATGTATGGCTGTGGGTGTCTGTATTTTCTTTCATCCGTTGTAGGACAAAACTTCTCTGATGATGGCTGAGCAAGGCACTGATCTATGAGTACAGAAGAATGTCATTAGGAGTCATTTAGTAGTCATTTTAGTACTAAGATTTTGTTGTTGTTTAAGAAGAGTAGTATATGGTTGTACCTCAGATTCTTGGTCACCTAATCAATCTTGGGTAAGGGTTTCATCTTGTAGAGTGGGCCTTAAGTGAAATCAAATATTGCTTGGTTACTCCCACAAGCTTTGGGCCACCATTACCCTAGCCTATCTTGCAGGCAGGGCATCATTTTTAGATGATATGGTTTGTGGCTGGCTTGGGGTTTGAATTTATCCTTTGGTAGCCTTCAGTGTAACTTCCTGTACCAAAGATACTATAACGAAGGGGTGAAGGCTTTCTGTAGATATCTACTCAACTTTTACATGTTCAATGAGTTGTATAGGTGTTCAGCAACAGGATCTTGCTGTCAGTTCATAGAGAGCAAATCTATAACCTTGGCAAGGGGATTTCAATTTTCTAATACTCTAGATTACTTTGAAAGTAGGGTTGAAATATGTAAGTTAGTTTCTTTTCTGGGACATTGGTTAATTGCATTAATTACTCATTAATTACTCAATATTTTTACTAATAAATACAAGTATAGAAAGAGGGTGAATGTAATTTATGGATTCTTCATGTATGGGTTTACTGAATACATGGCTATTATAATGAGAACAAAACTGTTTGTGTCAGAATTTCCTTCTTTCCTTTTGTTTCTATTTTTGTTGTTTGTTTCTAGTTCCATTTTGTTCTTAGTGGTAATGTTGGAAATATGCTGCTTGGTAGGGTATTAAAACTATATTTGAAATGTTTTTGTTGTTTGCTCTCTTCATTTCACAAATACATTTGCTCTAGTTTACAAATTTCCAAAAAGAGTGATGTTGGGGGGGATGTCAAAATATCTTCAAATATGTTCTATTATATTCTTTGTTGCTTAACTCTATATAATCTTTGTTTTTGAATTATTATTAAAATGTTTTTTCTTACTTGAAGTATTTGAAGTCTGTCAAAAGAGCGCATTAAACATCTCTGCATCATTATGATATAATGTTTCATTTTTCTCTTAAATGGGCAGTGTAAAATGCATGATTCATATGTAATTTTTGACATTACTACAACCTTCTATATGAATCTGGATGAGGAATGAGCTCAAGATTCTATGTTTATTCTAGATCTTGAAGTGAATAATATGGTAAGGGTAAGTAAGGGTTCTCTGGAAAGCTTGGTACTTCTGATGTTTGTTTGAAAGCATGGCGTCTGATTTACATGTGTATTTTTGGCTTTGTGTACACAGAATATTCAATCCTGTTTTCACGCTTGGCTCACTCAAAATCTCCTTGTTTTCTGTTGGCTTGAAATCCTTCTGACAGGAAAAAAGCAACTTAAATGTCTATTTATAAAACTTTATTTATTTTCAATTCAAGTGAAAAACTTACTTTAAAGATATATATATCAGAAAGGACTGTTTGCATTTTGCCTCTTTGTTTTTGCAAAATAGTTTGAAGTGGAGAAGTGCCAGTTGGACTTCAGTCAATATAACTGGGCAAGTGATGATGCTAGTCCAACTACCTACCTTTTCCCATTAGAAAAATGTTACTGTGGAAGTGGAAATCGGCTTTTATTGTTGACGTCCCATGGTGGCTATGCCCACCCCCTTGAATTGTACTTATGCAGAAGATGGTGTTGAATACATGCATACAATTTTGTGATCAATGTCAAGTTGAAGTCTGAATTAGTACAGTAGAGAAATATGTAATGGCAACATAGTTGAAAAGTGTTAGAGTTAGGTGTTAGATTAATTCTTTGCCATCTGTCTTTATTTTGTTAATCCACTTCTGTGGATAAGACACGAGTATTGAAAATTACTTTTGAAAACTTAATGTGTGTTTATATGTGTATGGTTTCTTGCACACAAATCCCAGAAACAGCTTAACACCCTTCCCTGCCTTCAGGCTAAAATACAAAACAAAATACGAAACAGGGAAGGTTTTTTAAAAAATACATTTCTTTTAGCATTATAAATCTTTTACAGACTTTATTTATATCCAAAGTTTTCTATGGATGGTGAGAACATAAGTCAAATTGGTTTAAACACAGTATAAGACTTTTATTTGAGACCACAATAACACAAACATTGGCAGTTTGTGGTGTTGCTGTGACAGTGTTCGGTGTTCATTTGTGCCCTCAAGATTGATCTATGTAATGCTAACATTGTAATTTCTGTAAATAATATTAGCTGCTTGAGAGGAAAGTATCTTAATACATTTAGTGCCTGTAAGAAATAACGAGTAGATCAAAAATATTTCCCCTCCAAACTCACCCCCAGCCCTGCTCATTCACCAGTTTCATCCCGAGCTCTATAGCAGACCACCTCCTGCTGCTTCCCTTTCCCTGCTGCCCCCATCCCCAGTGGATCACACACATCTTTTCCACAAACTTCCTTTCCTCCATCTGTTGGTTTATCAGAGTCCCCAACTCTATCAGGCATTCCCTGGAAAACTACAGACCACTACAGCCAAGGAAGCAGATAGGTGAACTGTAGATCTGCACCATCTCCAGTGGATCACACAGATGTTTTTCTCCAAACTTCTTTCTCCCAACTCAAGATAATATACTGGTTCCAAACTCCAGCAGGCATTCTCTAGGAACCCACCAGCCAAGCCTGCTAGGAATCAAGTAGGCCAACAAAGCAGTTGGGTGAGCTTCAGATCTTCATTCCCTCTCCTCTCCTTCAAATCCAATACCCTAGTCTCAACCACAGCTCTGTAGCACACCACATGCTGCTGCCTCTCCTTACTCTCTGCCCCTATTCCCAGTGGACTAAGTAGATCCTGGGGGAACATCCAGTTTTTCTTCCTCCATTGAACTCTCTCAAACTCCACCAGTCTGAGAGCTCATTAACATTCTTAAATGTTGGCTCTCAATATCTAGAAATACATTTTACCTGGAACCCCATTGGTCAAACCTATCAGGATCCCAGAAACATTCCCTACCAGGCAACACAAAACATCACACTCTCTTAAGGACCTGAGATGGCAACAGAAACTAATGAATAAAACACAAACCCAACAAGTATAAAACCAGATATCAGAATTCAGAATTGCAGTCTTCCCAAACCCAGATGCCTAGATGCCTGCATAAAAAAGACAACTAATAAGAGCCAGGGCAGTATGTCTCTACTAAAGTACAGTAACCATTCAACGGTAGGCCCTGAATATTGTGGCATAGCTCAAACACAAGATCAGACCTTAAACAGCCTTTATGAATATGATAGAGGCCCTTAAAGAGGAAATGAATAAGTACCTTAAAGAAATCTATAAAAACACGAACAAATAGTGGAAGGAAATGAATAAAAATTTCAAGATCTGAAAGTAGAAATAGAATTAATAAAGAAAACCCAAATTTTAAGGGAATCTGGAAATGAAAATTTTAGGAACTTGAACAGGAAACTCAGAGACAAGACTCATCAATGGAAAACAAAAGATAGAAGAAATAATATCAAGCATTGGATACATTGAACCTGATAGAAGTGAAAGTGGAGAATAGCCTTGAACTCATCAGCACAGGAAAAGACTTTCTAAACAGTATGCAACATGAGCATTATGTGCAGCATGTAATAAATGGGACCTCATAGAACTGAAAAGCTTTGTCATGGAAAAGGACAATATCATTTAGAGAAAATGGTAGCATACAGAAAGAGAAGGAATTTTTAAAAAACTAAATGCACATCTAATAGAGGGCTCCTATTCAAAATATATAAAATATATAAAGACCTAAAAAATCTAGATATTGATACAACAAATAATGCAATAAAAATGGGATATAGTTTTAAACAGATGATTCTGAATAGAGAAAACTCAAATGGCAGAGAAACACTTAAATGTTCAATAGCTTTAGTCACCAGGGAAATGTAAATCAAGTCTACTTTAAGATTTTTATCTTACAGCAGTCAGAATGTCGAAGATCAATAGCATAAGTGACAGCTCATGCTGGTGGGGGTGTGAAGTAAGGTTAACACATATTGTTGGAGTGCAAACTTCTACAGCCACTATTGAAATCAGCATCACGGTGTGTTAGGATATTTGTAAACTGTGTGAAGCTATATTGCTGTGATTGGTGTAATAAAAAGCTGAACGGCCAATAGCTAGGCAGGAGCACAGGTGGGACTTCTGTGGATAGACAGGAAGAAGCGGAGAAAACTAAGTACACATTAAAGCAGTCCAGACTGAGAAAACGTTTAGACAGATACAGTATAGACAGTTACAGAAAAAATAGTTCAAAAGTAGTAAAGTCTTTAAAGAGAGAATAAAGTAATATAAAAAATAAACCATGTAAAGATGGGAAATACATAAGGTGTCTGGAACCTGTATCGTACTTTGTTGACTTTAAATTTTTTGAATGTTAATATACAAAAATAATAGCTGCTGAGTGATATTGGGTTATGGAAACTACTAAATTAAACCAACCTATATATTTTAAGGAAATCTTAACTTCAAAATGGGAGTCAGAAAATATTTTGCATTGGGGGAGTGGTTATGCATTTGTTTCCACAGGAAAAAAATAATTATGGTTCTCTTCAAAATTAATGTAGATTAGATTTGATTGGGAGATACCTCTTGAAAATCTTGAAATCAAGAAAAAATACAGGACAAGTGATATATTGGCTGACTCCTCTACTATGGGAACAACTCTGAGACTAGATGAAAAATAATAAATCTTGCTGGCTACAGAATCTTCATGATTTATTATTATATGCATGGATAGAGGCTTAGTTAGACAGTTCAAACAAACATATAAAGTGAACAGATGCCTTTTACATGTTCACACGTTAAACAAAATTCATCTTTAACTGACTTGTGCACACTGCACAT